>NC_139233.1:34266780-34409568 GCF_977018435.1 Lepisma saccharinum
GTGTTACCACCGCGACAAGAAGTTGGAAGACCCCGAAGTGTACGCACACATCAGTTTGCAGAAGATGTGTTAACAGCGGTCGCAGAACATCCTGGCACCAGTACGCGAGTGCTCGCTCGGGCACGAAACACGTCTCATGTGAATGTTTGGCGAGTGTTGTCAGATGAAGGAATGCACCCTTTTAAACTGCAGAAAGTACAAGAACTGTTACCTCGTGACTTTCGCCCTCGTATGGAGTTTTGCCAATGGTTGTTGCATCAGCTGGACACAAACCCTCACTTCGGGGCAAACGTATTGTGGACAGATGAAGCCATTTTCACCAGGATGGATGTCTTCAATAGTAGAAACAGTCATGTATGGGACTTTGACAACCCACATGCACTTTTTGTGGCCCATCACCAGCACAGGTTTTCAGTGAATGTGTGGTGCGGGATAGTACATGATCATTTAATTGGACCATACATTCTCCCTGTTCGCCTGAATGGTCGCACGTATCATGCATTTCTTAGTGAGGTTCTGCCTGAACTGTTGGAGACCGTACCTTTGGCACTGCGGCAAGAAATGTGGTACCAACACGATGGTGCACCAGCTCATTTCGATCGTAATGTACGACATTTCCTGCATGACGTGTTTCGCAATAGGTTCATTGGTAGGGATGAGCCTGTGCCTTGGCCACCGAGGTCGCCAGATCTCAACCCTCTCGATTTTTTCTTCTGGGGAGAAATGAAAACCCTCGTATACGACACACCTGTCACATCAGCTGAGGACCTCGTTGCTCGCATCAACGTCGCCGCCGCGACGGTAGCAGATACACCTGGCTTGTTTGCTCGTACTCGACAATCCTTGATTCGTCGCTGTCATCTCTGCGTAGAAGTAAACGGCAGACATTTTGAAAACCGTCTGTGATTATTGCCCTCGGCAAATACCAGTGAGAACACTTTTGGTATTGCTCCCCACCCCCTTTGTGTGGTGAAAGTGACATCTTCAGTTGGTGTACAGTGACACGGACTGTCTGTGCGTAAGATATTGTAGCATTTGTTGTTTGTTGTGTGTGTGTGGGGGGGGGGGATATTACGCAGTTGTCGCGTGTAAAAATACACGTTGTCGCAATCATCTGATATTGTGTTTTTCTTTCCCTCCTCCTGTCTCTCGTATGCCACATGACATGATTCGTTCATTCCTCGCGTGTAACTGGGGTATGCAACCGTGCTCAACTTTTCGGATTTTGTGTTCGGTGGTCATGTTTTGATGTTTGAGGTCGGGATGTGTTGTCTTGAACGCATTTCTCATTGTCACGGTCCTTCTTGCTGCGTTACATACCTTTTCCATGCATTGTTGTTGCTGGAAATCCCCAATTCCTTTGAGGACTCCATTGCGCATGCGTGCAGTGAACTTTTCATAGTGACTTCCGGACTGAGCACATACGATTCCTTTATGATTCCCTTGGAACCGCCTCTCTATCTGTGATAGTATTCGTCCCAGTTAAGTGTGACGTTCACTTTGTCACCTTTTGCGAGGCTCCTATCTCGGAAACGAAGCCTCTGTCGTAAAAATGGAACTTAGACTTTTTGCTTGTTTTCGTGTGAGGAATCACCTCCCAAGCGTTGTAAACGACCTTTAGAAACAACCTGTATATATGGTTTCGATACCTAGTGGAGGCATGTAGTGGTTCGGATCCCACTTTAAACTGTAGATCCAGTCCCAATTAGCCTTTCTGTGCATTAAAGTGGACTTAGAACCCTTTGATTACAAAGCGATGGCGTCACCGGAGAGGCCAATCAATCAAATTACGGCAACGACAAAGTAAAATCTAGATGGTTCACCTTAAGTTTATTATAAAATATTTTCACTGTAAATAAGTCAAACTTAAAAACACTGAATCGCACTTCTGAATTACAAATACCGACCTTCGTTGCGGAGTGGTTAGCACAGCGCGATACGACGCCGGGGGTTCCGAATTCGAACCCCGGACTTAGCATGGGTGATCTTTCTAAGTGTTCCTTCATCAGCTCAACCTCATGGTTGCGATTAGCTTAAAGTGGGAGAATTGCGACGTTAGGTAACGAAAACCAAATCATTGTATTTTAACATTTCACGCAGTTAGTGTACTGAAATGCATAGTTATTCAGTTATTCAATTTTGTTATTAATTTTTATGCGCTTTGTTCAAGGAAGATGTTTAAAAGTTTAGGGGAAGCTTTAGTCATGCAGTTCATGTTACGAAATAGAAGTGCTTTATTGTTTGATTTGATTTATTTCACATCGCTCTTGTGCCACTTTTGGCTAACTGCGAAGATGGGGATGAGTGATGATTTGATGAAATTGATGAATAAACACTAACAAACACCCATTCCCAGGCCGGGATTCGAACCCGGGATCCCTGGCGTCGTAGCGCAATGTGCTAACCACTCTGCCACGGGGGCCGGCATAGAAGTGCTTTATTTTCATTAGTTTATATACTTTAATATATTTTACAATATTTTATAATAATTATTATTAATGTTGATATTTCTATTGTTCAAGTTTTATCAAATGCCTTAACTCGTACAAAATTTTCTGGCGACGGTCGTGGTGTTGGGATAATATTATAGACCTATATTTGGTAGCCTTTGTTGCTATGATAGTCTCTGAGATAATTGCTATGGCGGACAATTGCGATGAACACAGTTAGAAGTGAAAGGGCGGTGGACAATTGCTATGACAATTTAAATCTTGTATCAAATTGAAGGGTGACTTAACACCCCGTACTATACCTCTGATAATCCCGGGTTCGAATCCTGGCCTGGGCATGGATGTTTGTGAGTATCCATTCATCAATTTCATCACATCATCACTCATCCTCATCTTCGCAAATTAGCCAAAAAGTGGCACAAAAGGCGAAGTAAAATAAAGCAAATCAATCAATCAATCAATACCTCTGACAAGATAATTATGTGAAATATTGATATTCTCGGCTGGGAATTTGGTTCAATCAAGTTTTTGAACATGAGCTAGAGCCAACAGATACCTTTTGAAGTCACCCGTTTCCTCATATGTACGAATACACTTTCAAACTCTCTCGTCGATTTTAATGTCACCCTTCTTCCTTTTGTGACCTTCTAAATTAAGTTCCATCATTGCAATTGTCCGTGATTTTGGCTTCATCGCAATTGCCCTAATTTCGACACGAACGGACGCACGGACACGACAAAGTACTTATATTTTCAGATTCGCTGAATCGTAACCTTGAAATCAACAGAGACATTAGAACCCGATAAACTATTATAAACATAACACGGCATGTACTTGATGTTGGTGTCTTCTGCTTGGCTCTTGAGGCAGGCCAGAACATCATGAATTTTTGGATCCGGTCTTCCAAGGCTACTGTTTATTTTGTTGTTCCAACCATCTGCAGCATTATTAGTTCTGTGGCGCTTATGGTTAGGTTAGGTTAGGTCCTGATCGTCGCAATGGCCCTACCATTAATTTTTAAAATGGCCTTCACTGTCAAAATCATCGCAATAGTCTGTGCTTTTGGCTTCATCGCTATTGTCTTAGATTCGACACGCACGGACACGACAAAGCACGATAAACTACGTTTAAACATAACACCAGTTTATTTATGAAAGAAATAAACACTTTGATTTTTGTTGTTTCTGACGCTGTATTTATGATAAACCGAGGCATAGTAAAGCTTTCACTCCCTCCCACCCACACCACTCCCCTCTATCAGCTGAAGCCAAAGAAGGGGAAGGTTGGAGGAAGAGGCCTCAGGCACTGGGTCAAGCGAACACAAGAACCTTGAACTTGGGACGTCCGGCGTGGCCGAACGAGTTCTTGTTATGAGTTGATAGCAATTAGAAAACATGGACGGACTTTCTCCACTTTTACCATCCCAAGAGTTCGGTGAAACAGCGACGGAAGTCCCTGCCAGGCATGTATTTGAAGTATGTAACCAAATGCATTGTTAATTTCGTCTTTCAAACATTACTTACGTTACCATGTTGAAAACCTTTGGCTGAATTAAAGTGACGCATATTTGAAAGATCCAAAAGAAGAATGAGACAGATCCAAATTTTAAAGTCTGACTGTAAAGATAGACTTACTAAAATTTTATTATTATTTGTTGATTATATATTCATTAATAAATTATTGTTTATTTCATATGCACTTTTTATACTGTACAAATGTTGTTTTTACGATTTATGTTATGTTACAGTTAGATAGATTTAAGTAACGCCAATTAATATCAATATAAATAAATATTTATATTTTTTATTTTTTTAAAAACATCACATGCTTGATTACTTCACGGCATACAGCACGCTAGGACGCCAAGGGTTCCGGGTTGTAATCCCTATCTGGACATAGGTGTTCTTTGTGAGTGTATCTTCATCAAATTCATCATATCATCATTCATCCCCATTGTCGCGGTGAGAAAAGCGACGCTAAATAACAAAAATTAAATCATATTATTTTGCGGATACTCTCGATATACTCCTTCATAGTTTATCTCTTCCATAATAATTTATTCTGAATAATACTTATTAATATACCACACAAACATGATAGCAAAGAAGTCACGTTAGGTAAATTATGTCCATTCACATACAGTCACGGACAATTCTCGGTTGAAACTTTCCCATTGAAACAGCATTGGTAGTGTTCGTGAGTGTTTATCAGTTGTTCAGTAATATATACACACACCCCAATATCTAACTAGCACCCTCTGTAAATGTATTTTAACAGGTAATAACGGACAAAATTATATAAAGAACAGTATCTTGTATTACTTCTCTGCTATTGAAAATTTCCTACAAACCTCTAGCCACAATACAAGAGTAAGCAGTTGATTTTTCACAAACAAGGAGCTTTGCCACCAAAGCCTCTATTCTGACGTCAAATGAGGAGACGGAGATCCAGGCCCTAAAGGCTTTTACAAACATCGCCTACAACTTTCACTTCTTCTTTGATTACTTTTCCTTTGACGAAATCAGGGCGCCCGAAAAAAAAAGTGTAACGATACCAAAGAAAGATAAACAAGACAGGACTGCGCTTACCGTGCCAGCTGCCTGTGTAATTGCAATGCTTCAAGGTAATCACCATTGGCTCTTGTGAGAGTTTTGTTCTGCTCCGCTGGAAACTTAACAGAAATAGTAGAAAAAGGCAAACACCCAAATGTAATATCGAGAGGCCTAAGAAAGCTTTCAGCCCGAAGCAACACGTGAGAGGCGACAAAAGACACTTGTCGCTTGGAAACGAATCCTCAGTAATGAAGGTAACTTTTAGAACCGAAGCGACACAAGCTGCTTGTTGTCTCGACTGTTTTCTCAATAGTGTGCATCGTGTTGCTTTGGTCTGTTGTTCGAGCATGCGCGGTGAATTCTTGACTGGAACCTCCGTGTCGCATGTCACTTGTCGCTTCCATCTGAAAGCTCCATGAAATCCACGTGTCGCTTGTTGCTTCGGACTGAAAGCTCCCTAAAATCCTCGTGTCGCTTGGTGCTTCGGACTGAAAGCCCCCTGAAATCCTCGTGTCGCTTGTTGCCTCGGACTGGAGGCTCCCTGAAATCCCGTGTTGCTTGTCGCTTCGGTCTGAAAGCTGTCCAAGGTTCCAGACCAAGGCAACAAGCTACACGCATCACTTGGTTGATTCATTTCCTTTATTTTAATTCGCTTTTCTGCAGATTTTTGCTAATCGCGAGGATGGTGATGATGTGATGAAATTGATGAATGGACACTCACAAACACCCATGCTCAGGCCGGCACGCATCACTAGGAAGTGAACTTTCAGATATTAATGCAAATGTGCGTACCTGTGTGACACAACAAGCAGTAATTGTCGCTTTGACTGGGCCGTTTTCTCAATATCGTACATCGTGTCGTTTCGGTCTGTTGGTCGCGCATGCGTAATGAACGATTTTCTGTAGACTCGATGGGGGCCGTGTCACTTGTCATTTCAGTGTAAAATGGAGCTTTCAGGCCAAGGCGACACGGTGATTTCACACGAAAGTGACAAGCGACCTCCCCCCCCCCCCCTCCGCTCTATAAAAAACAGTCACTGAAAACTTCCTTACTGCACGCTCTTAGCTCTGTTATTGCAATTATAATCGTAATTTCAATACAAGATCACATGCTCTGTTAAGATATAAAAATCAAAGGAAGTACTTAAAGAGGAGTATTATATTATTTATTTATTTATTTATTTATTTCGTCTTCTTTTACATGGCGAAGTTAAGGCTGTGGAGCATTTTCTTCCACTTGACCATGTTTACAAAAAAAAATGAATATGAAATAATTAAAATATTGAAAAAAGAAAGAAAAAAATATAAAAATTACAGAGAAATAAAAAATACAAAGAAAAATTACGTACAAGAAAGGTAATCTAACCTATTGATACGGGCACACACACTCACACTCACACATTATGACTAGGGCTGGGAAGTTGATGAAATATCATCTTTTTTCTCAGCCTTTAAAACAAAACATGATATCAGTCCGTTTCCCTTCAGTTAGAACAAGAGAACATAGTTTTAATTTTGCATTTTTTTTTTTTTTTTTTTTTTTGCATTTTCGGCCTTTTTTGCATTTATGTCATTTTCAGTATTTCTTTTAACGTTTTTGTTGCATTTCTCTTAATTTTTGAGGTTTCCTTATTTCTTCCACTGTTTAAATGCATTTGCTAGCATAACTTACATATTTAAATTTCCTGACATAGTATGTTTTGGAAGTTCGCTATTAATCGGAAATACGGTCAATGCAAAATCACAATATTAGTTGTAACTGAAATGTTTGGCAACGGAGTAAATAATACTTTGTGTGGAACCTAATTTGAGGTTCCCTTCCTGGCCACTATTATCACTTTCTTCTGACATTTTGAATTAGCCTTATCTAGGACGCCAGGGGTCCCGGGTTCCAATCCCGGCCTGGGCATGGATGTTTGTGAGTGTCCATTCATCAATTTCATCATATCATCATTCATCACCATCTTCGCTAATTAGCCAATAGTGGCACAAAAAGCGAAGTAAAATAAAGCAAATCAACAATAACAACAATATTAATAAATTAGTCTTAAAAATAATTATAAATCTGATGTACGTGAGACACAATTGTATTTTCAGATGCTGACCGATTAGTGTCTCGTGCAAGGCGACTTGGAAAAGAGGTGAATGACTCATACAGAAAAACATACGCGTAGTGTGTATGTAACTTTGAAGCAAAAATAAAGAAAACTACATTAACATTTAATTGCCTTTCCACCTTTGCTTCGGGAGTTGGAACCACCAAACAATGGGTTTCATCGAATTATTCAACTACTCGTGTAGTTTTTGAAAAAAAATCAAGCTTTGATTTTAAGATTGAAAATTATTTTTCATTATTTTTTAAAAAAATGTTAAGTCATTTTTAATAATTTTACGGTCATCAACTTTCGAGCCCTAATTATGACAGTATGAAGCAAGTGAAAAGGGACGATGTTCAGATCTGCTTTGGTATTCAAATGGTATTCGATCAATCTTGAGCTAATACGTTTCAAGAAGACGCTCTCCACACATTTACACTACTACCCTGCTAATTCAACATACTTTGTTCTTTCTCTTTTTAATATGTGGTCAGATTAACGACGGGGTATTTAAATCACTGGGCCCCCGAGTGCCCTCCACGTAACTCACTCAACGATCTGTTTGATTTTTTTGTTGTTGTTGTTTGTATTTTTTGTATGTGTGTTCTCAATAAAGTGTTCACCAAAAGTAGGCCCTATATAAATACTTTGCAATTTTTTATATGAATGAATTTGCAATGACCATCAAGGGGCTACAAGTTTTTTCAAAATGTCAAAAACATGACGGCTTCCTAGACTATTACGTGCCTAATGACCACTCCCGTTCCTTTCCACCTATAAAAGAAAGTGAAAGTCACTTCGTGCCAAAGCACTTGCAAAAAAGATGAGAAACCTTTCAGAAATCACTGCAAATACGAGAAGAGGAGAACAAACAGGGCTCTGTACTCAGAAATCCCGAATGAAAACTTGTATGTGCCCTACAGATTATGCTTTCGTAATGACAACAAGAACGTGAGTAAATGTTGAATCTTCCTACTGTGACAATCGGGTGCAGGATGAAAGTAAGTGAATCTAGGTTAACTGCAATGACAAGGATAGTTGATGATTATATGAAGTAGATATGAAAACAAGTCAAAAGAAATATCCCTGTCCAGTGTTTAAAATCTGTTTCATTGTGCGTTATGCTAGTCACTAGAGCACGAGAGCGGAATGGTGTCTTCCAAAAATGTACGAAAATTTATGTATAAAGTAAAATAAAAAGTAAAGTGCTCCCCTGTGTTTATGCAAGCGTATAGGGGGTGTGAAGTTAGGGCTGGTGGCTCTGAATTAGGTGAAGGGCTAGTAGGAAGAAAATGAGGTAATAGAGAAAATTAAATCAGTAGTTACACATACTTATTAGAAAATGGGTTTTCTAATAAGTGTATAACTATTAATCTAATTTTCTCTATTAGCTCCTTTCTTCCTACTAGCCCCTCACTTAAATCAGAGTCAAGAGCCGTCACTGCTTTTAACCATGCATACCTATTATCTAGCCTAATATACATTTAACAAGCAGTCCCCATATATACGACACACTGAGTTTCTATATATTCTATCCAAATGTTAGTTTGTATGTGAACATAGTATTTTTTATACTGCTGGATTTGTATTAACTCACTTTCCGAGGTAATCACAATGAAAATAACAATACTAATTGCATATTTTTATTAGGGAAAATCACAAGCAATACTATTAGGCAGATTCTCGTCGTCCCAAAATGATCAATATATTGAATAATTTATAAAGATGACAATATTGTTGGGTAACAAGTACTTCTTTATTTCTGTTTAAGTCTTTTCACTACTTTTAGGCTACTCGCGACGATAAATATGAGTGATGATGATATGAGACTGATGAACAGTCTCAAAGAAATATCCATGCCCAGGCCAGGTCTTGAACCCAGAACTTCGGGTGATGAGATTGTAAATCTAACTTCCATAGCCTTCGACCAAGAAGCATCATCAACTTGTCTGTCACAATAATATACACAGAATATCTTTGTATCTTGTATGTTTGTTATTTAGCATCGCTTTTCTGCCACTTTTGAATAATCACACTGTTAAAACGACTTCGCCAAAACTGAATAACAATTAAACATTTCTGATTAAATCGAATTGTCAAAAGTACAACCAGCATTTAGTCATTAAGTTCTTTCTCTATCACTATATGTATTCTCCCGCTTTCATTTCTACAGTACTGTTACTCCGTATGAAAAGAATCCACATTTATTTCAAGCTTACAACAGTTTACGTGCTTTGCCTGTCCATATACGGTTCACAAATACGTATATGTGACGTTATAATCATAAAAAGAAGATTAATTATATTTCATAAATTATGAGAATGCCAAAAAAGTTGATTTTACTTGATTGATTTCTTGCACTTTTGGCTAATCGCGACGGTGAAGATGAGTAATGACATGATGAAACTGATGAATTAACACTGACAAGAAACAGCCATGTACAGGCTAGGGTTCGAACCCGAGACCCCTGGCGTCGTAGCGCGCTGTGATAACCACTCGTATGTTGGTTTAGCGAAGCACATCTTCAAGCTAAAGTAACACGCGAGCATATTGATTTAGTTACGTTTCACTGTCAATTGCAACAGTGTGCGAGTATGAGGATGAGTGATGATTACATGAACTCGATAAAGGGGCACAACCGCGAGAAACACCAATTCTCTGGCCGGGACTTAAAACCAGGGACTTCGGTGGCGAGTTCAAAGGTCGACCTATTAATGCGCTCGGTCGCCGAGTCGACAATGCGTAAATAATGTTTGTTAGTATTTTATACTCCTCATGATGTACAGCACTATACTAAAGTGTTTGTGAATATTATAGTTCTAAATTAAAATAGGAATATCAGTTGAGAGTATTTGAAAATAAAATCCTAAGAAAATTAAATTAAAATAGGAATATAAATTGAGAGTATTTGAAAATAAATTTCTTAGGCAAATATTTGAATCTGAAAGGAGTAGTATAAAAGTATATACTACTGGCGCACTTATAGCGTAGAAAAGAAGAGGTCATTTGATTAAACAGCCCGATTTGCCCACACTTAAAATTATGCCAAGAAGCCTATAAGCCCCAATTCTTCAAGTGTGATATGCTCTTAATTCTAAGAATTTTGAATCCTAGTGTAGAAAAGAAGAGTTCATATGCCCCGATTTGCCCACACTTAAAATTATGTCAAGTACCCATATGATTTTATTGTTTATAGTGTGTTATTCTGTCAAAATCCCAAGAATCTTGAATTCTAGTGTAGAAATGAAGAACTCCCCTCAGACAGATTTGCCCATGTGTGTAAAAGCTACATCTCTCAGTTTGTTGTCCATAAACTTGTCAAAAATATGTCCCTCTTGATATTGTTTTGGCTACACTTAAAAACTAAGGCAAAATGCTTATATTCTCATCCTCTACAACTTACAGATCAATACAATAGGACAAGGGCAGAGTTTCATGTCCCGGCCAGCAATAAATTATGCACGCCTGGGAGATTTTATATGCTTGCATGCATGAGATAAAATCTACACTGAGCCCTTTCAGGGAAAATTGCCATGCCATCATGCTATTAACTCCAATTTACTGGAAGAGCATAAAACTTCACTCTTGCATGTTATCATATATGCATGAATTGGTTTCGGTTTTGCCTTGTTCTGATAATATATACCCGAGTGAGACTTACAGAAATATTCATTGCTCAGTTCAAAGTCCAACTTTGAATTGTATTTAGCTGATATAAAGGTAAAGTGTTCCCCTGTGCATAGTACCACGCCATGAAGGCGTATAGGGGGTGTGGGGGTTATAGAGCTCATAACTCCTGGGTTCTGATATTCAATGTGTATTGCATGTGGACATAGTCCCATGGCTTATATGCTTTGTAATCAAGAGGCTTCTGTGTTTGAGGCCTGATAAAATGTGAGGCCTCCCCTGATGGCAGAGTGTTAATATTGTTGCCTTGTAAACAAAAGCTCTGGGTTTGAGTCCTGGTAAAATGTGAGGTCTCCTCTGATGGCAAAGTGTTAATATTGTTGCCTTGTAAACAACAGCTCTGGGTTTGAGTCCTGATAAAATATGTAAGATTGAAATACATGTGGCAAAATAATATCTCCACACGTGAGATTTTGAGAATATTCACTGCTAGCTGATATACAGCTGAGGTTTGAAACCTGGTAAAGTGTGTTGTACAACAGCATAAAAGAGAAAAACTATTTTATATTGGGGATCACCAGAGCCTAGTTATTGCTGTTGTTTGGGTATAAAAGCACCAGCTCAACCACTAGCTGCTGTTATAATTGTTTTGGCATATTGTCCATAGTTCTGTTTTTTTGGACCAATACATTTTATATAAACAAACAACAAAAGTGCCAAATCAAAAATATTGCAATCAATGCAAAAAAAATATTTCTAGTTCTAATTGGTCTAGGCATCGCCATATTTGTGACCCTAAGAAATGCAGAAAGGCTACAAAAATGTGTCCAAGATGCCATAAAATATTAAGCAAGGCTTATTACAAATGGCATAAGTGTATTTGTTATGAACAGTCATCAACATTGCCCCCACAACCATCTACATCTGGTCTGAAAAGGAAGCATGAAACACTTGTTAATGCTGGACCAGCAAAGCAGCCACGCTATGCACCACCTATCCATAGCAGTTTTAATGGCCAACTTATGGATCACCGGTTTGTATCAGAGCCAAAATGTGACATTAAGAATTTTTTGAACTGTATAAATCCAGATGTGCAGGCAATTCAAAATGCACAAAATGGCTCTTATAAGCTGTCCCTCAAATTGTTTACACAATATAAGAAGCCAAATGGCACAAAATTTACACAGCCCCACATAACAGAAACTGTACCGGTATATTCAAATGCAAATTCAGACAAAATAATAAGCAGTTTGATAGATCAATTGAATATTAAACACTCTGAATTTGCTGGAAAAGAGTCTGGATGGAGCCTATGCGGTTCTCCACACAAGTTATATGTTAATATTTCTGAATTCAGCCCATTACAAGGATCTACATATTTGCCATTACCTGCCAATATTAAAAACAAACAAGCCGTGGTTAATATAAAAAATAATGATGAGAAATGCTTTTTGTGGTGTATTTTAGCTGCTTTGTATCCAATTTCAAAGGATCCCCAGCGAATAACTTTTTATAAACAACATGAAAATGATTTTGATGAGGCAATGGAGGGTTTAGAATATCCAATGTCTGTTCAGAATATTGATAAATTTGAAAAAAAGACCAGCGATATTAATGGTAAACAATTATCTATTAATGTATTTATTTGTTCTACTGGCCGTGGCAATTGCTTGATAGCACCTCTCAGAATCAGTACATTTGATGATGATTCTGCTGTTCCGATTGATCTGCTCTTAATTGAAGGGGATGATACACACCATTATACTCTGATACATAATCTTGAAGCTTTAGTCAGAACACAACTAGACAAAACTCATAGAATATTCAAGTTCTGCAGAAGATGTTTGTCTGTATTTGATGGTAAAAAAATAATAAATGGGGTTCGGAAAGTGAATGCAGAAATTGCTAAAAACAAGTTAATTGAGCATCTGAAATACTGTGGCAACCATAAACCTGTTCATATGGTGATGCCCAATCCAAGTGAAAATGCCAAATTCAAAAAATTTGAAGCCTTGTTGGAACACCCAGCATATATAGTCTGTGATTTTGAATCAAATCTCAAACCTCTTGCATTCTGTAGCCCAGATCCTGATGAATCTTCAATTACATCATACCAGCTACATGAACCTTCTAGTTTTTATTATGTGGTTGTACAGGATGGGGTTGTTAGTAAAGACGATTTATACATGGGAGCAGATGCCATCAAAGAATTTGCAGATAGAATAAAAAATGAGTGCCATGACATAGCATCTAATGTCTTATTAAAATCAAAACCTATGTTGCCTTTAACAGAGAAACAGATTGAAGATTTCAACAATGAAGAAAAATACCCGGTATGTGATTCTGAATTTTCAGATACAAATAACAAGGTTCATCACCATTCTCATACAGATGGTAAATTCTTAATGGCCCTGTGTAATAGCTGTAATATTAAGATCCAGAGACCAAAATTTGTCCCTATATTTTGCCATGGTGCATCCAATTATGATTTTCATCATTTGATCAGGTACGAGGGGTTTGACAAGCAGAATTTAAATATTTTAGCTGAAAATAATGAGAAATATATTGCCATTAGCAAAATAATTAAAGTTAATGGTGTTCCTATTCACTTAAGATTTCTTGATTCATACAGAATTCTGTCTGCTAGCCTGGCTACACTGGCCACTCAATTATCTGATGATCAATTCAAAATCACATGTGCTTTGTTTCCAAATCAGGACCTGAAAATAATTAGGCGGAAGGGTGTATATCCATATGATTATGTTACAGATTTTTCTAAATTTGATGAGTGTTCTCTGCCACCACAACAAGAGTTTTACAGCAAAATCAGAGCATCTGGAATCACTGATGAAGATTATAACCATGCCCAGTTGATGTGGAACAATTTAAAATGCCAGACATTTGGTGATTATCACAAGGCTTATTTAAAACTTGATGTGACCCTTTCAGCTGATATACTGCAGGCATTCAGAAAATCTTCCATGGAAAATTATAAGCTGGATCCAATGTATTTTTACAGTGCTCCGGGCCTAGCATGGTCTACAATGTTTTTAAACACTAAAATGCAATTGGATCTGATCCAGGATCAAGATATGTATCTGTTTATGGAACAATGTATAAGAGGAGGCATGGTGCAATGTTCTCAGAGATATGCCAGAGCAAATAACAAATATATTCCTGATTATGATCCAGCACTGCCATCAAATTATATACTGTATGTAGATGCAAACAGCCTCTATGATTATGCCATGATGGATAAACTGCCATATGCAGGGCTTGAGTGGGTTGAAGATTTCAATATTGAAGATCTTAAGGATTTTGATGACAGTAACTATGGCCTGTTCTTAGAGGTTGATCTGACAATTCCTGATGATTTACACAACACATTTTCTGATCTGCCCCCAATTCCTGAGGTTAAGTGCTCACCTGGCTCTAAACAGAAGAAATTGATGATGACTCTGGAGCCAAAACAGGGTTATGTCTTATATTACAAAAACCTCCAGTTCCTGATGAATCATGGTGTTCAAGTAACCAAAATTGGAAAAGTTTTGAGGTTCAGGCACTCAAGATGGTTGAAGCCATATATTGATACAAACACAGAGCTTCGAACATCTGCATTGAGCCAATTTGATAAGACCTTGTTTAAATTGATGGTCAATTCAGTGTATGGCAAAACAATTGAAAATGTCAGAAAACATATTGATGTTAAAATAATTACTGACCCCAGCCGGAGCAAAAAATTGATTGCAAAGCCCAACTTCAATTACAGAAGAATTTATGATGAGAATATGGCACTTTTCAACATGAAAAAAACAAAGATTAAGTTTGATAAGCCTATTTATGTAGGGGCCGTGATATTGGTATTGGCCAAATTACACATGTTAAAATTGTATTATAATGTGTTGAAGCCTTTTTATAAGAATCGTGTAAAACTGATGTACATGGACACAGATAGTTTTGTTCTTGATATTCAAACAGAAGATGTTTATCAAGATATGGCACAGCCTGAATTGTTTAAATATTTTGATACCACTGAACATTCAAAAATTAAACACCACAACAAAAAAGTGCCTGGCAAGTTAAAAGATGAGACACTTGGTGATGTTATTGTGGCATTTGCTGGGTTAAGGGCCAAGATGTACAGTTTTGAAACATGTAGTGGCGCTGTTGCCAAAAAGGCCAAGGGCATTGGCAGAGTGACTGTAGACAAAGAGCTTGAATTTGAAGATTACAAAAATTGCCTCAAATCATGTAGCGCAATCAGAACATCAGAATCCAGAATTCAGAGTGTGGATCACTTGTTGACTACAAATGTTGTAAGAAAAGTGGCTCTGGACCCACATGATGATAAGAGATGCATTTTATCATGTGGCATACATACTCTACCATGGGGTCATTGTGATTTGAAAAGTGGTAATCAATGCCCAATTACAGAGCATGATTTGAAATAAATAAACATGCCTATGAACTTATTTGGGTTCAAAAAACGGGCTATTATGGACCTACCAACACCACAACCCTCTTCTGATATAATATCTAAACTAAGTGCTTTGTTAATTATTCATCTGAACAGCATACTTACAGATGTTGATGATGAAACAGGAAAAACATTGTACATATTTAACAATAATTTAAATCATTACCAATTACCTGTAGGTGGTCAATTGCAATTTATTACAACCCCTGAGGGTAATGTCAAGATTTCAATAGGGAGAAATATTTATAGAATTAAGCACTCAAACATGATTTCTGGCACTGTATATACTGTTTCTGCTGGTGACTTCTTATATATTGAGGTCCCTAGATCCTATGACAAGCTTATACTTTTTTTTATAGAATTAAGAATCAGATATTCAATAATAAATAACCACTAAAACAAAATGCCTAATGATATATTTGGCCATACAAGGCATGAAGATCACAGTGATGAGATTCTGATGCTTGATATCAGAGTGAAGAAATTAAGAAGTGATTTACAAGCTTTACAAACCACACTCAATGCCAGTCTTCAACTAGAAATTACAAATTTGCAATCACAATGCATGGACCCTCTTCTTAAAATTGACTCAGAAACTCAAATTGCTGCTTCAAAAATATACTGACTTGGCCACATTAGATAATTTTGAAAGTTTAGAAGAGGCTGTAGCAGCTCTTCAAGCCAAATTTAAGACCCAGGCCACCAACTCTGAGCAATTGAAACAGCAATTGGAAGAGCAGATAAATAATGTCCAGGCACAGCTCCAAACAATTGTCAAAAGCATAAAATCACAAGAAGATTTTGATCTAGTGATTTCCACTCTAAAAGAACAGATTCAATCACTCCAGATACCTAATCTGGACCCCTTGAACAATGCCATAGCCGAGGTTAAAGAAAAAATTGAGACACTTGAAAATTTTATGAACAACTTGCCATCTTCTGATGCTTTGAGTGCAATAACTCGGAGTGTTGCCAACATTAAGCTGCAACTTGAAACATATGAAGATTTTGGAAAAATTCAAAGTACCATAACCCATCTTGAGGGTACAATAGCAGCAGTTCAAAGTGATTTGACAAATGTACAAGAATCCCGCCTGCCTGGTATTGTAGACACACTTGTCAGTGTCCAGGAACAGATCACAAAGCTTGAAAACCTCAACACTGAATCTGAGCTATCACATTTTCATCACTTGATCGATGATATCCAAACAAAACTTGAAATTTTACAACAATCAACACCCACTCAGGCAGATATAGCCCTGCTCCAAAATGCTATGCAAAATGTGGCTGATGCTTCTGAATTAAATAATGTGAAATTGGCACTTGAATCTTTGCAAAATACTGTAACAAATCTGCCTACATCACAGGAACTTAAAAATATTAAGAGAGCAGTGAATCGCATATTGAAATCAGAAGATATCAAGAATATCCAGACAGAGATCAAACAACTTACTCAGACAGTGGCCACTCTACCAACTAATCAACATATTAATAAACTGCATGCCCTGTTTGAGGATATCAGAAGACAGGTCCACGATCTTACTGCTCAAAATTCAAAATTGGCAGTTATTGAAAATTTGCAACAAATTGTAGCTAATATCAAGCAACAGCTAGGGACCATGGAATCCAATCAAGCAAATGCTCTGTCTGTTTTTGCCACCCAGCTTCAAGAGATTGTGCAACAATACAAGAAACTTGTTGTGCACATAAAAATCAAGCCAGGCCATGATGATGTTGTTAGGACCATCAATGAGCACCTTGAATCTGTAACAAGCAGATTGCTTACAGCAGAAAAAGAAATAACCGGCATAATTGAGAATCCAAAACATACAGTAATTCTTGAATTGTAGAGCATCCCCAACAAAGAATATGGTTCACCATTTACACCAGGTGGCAAAATATATATGCTGTCCCCTGCACAATTTTATTACCAGTTTTTTGTTGGGGGCACACTGAGACCAATCAAGATCAAATATTGGCTTCAACCACAGGCACATCACTACCCCACCTTATCAATAACAAATGCTGACAACAAACCAAAAATCACCAGTGTAGAGTTAGAGGATTTTACAGATCCCAATACATTAGAAACATCTTATGCTGAAGATGATGGCTCTCTGGAATTTCATATACAAATAGGAGACAAATTATATTTAGAAAATCCTGTAGTATCAGCTGCTGAACACCCCATAGTTGCAATATTCTTGTTTTCATATTATGTCTAGACAAATTATTGTTGATGAATTACACAGACAAGCCAGACATAATTATAAGAGACTGCCAGTAGTCACAAAAGGCATAGATGATTTATGGCAGAGCGACTTGATTGAGATGGCAAGTGGACAGCTGAAAAACAGACAAAATCAACAAGGGCTACAAGTATCTACTCACTGTAATAGACACATTTTCAAAATTTGCCTGGGCTGTGCCACTCAAATCCAAGACTGGAAAATGTGTTACAGAAGCCTTCAGGACAATCATCAATCAGAGTGGAAGATCACCGCGCTATTTGCAAACAGATAATGGCAAAGAATTTTATAATTCTGTGTTCCAACAATTTATTAAAAGCCAGTCAATACAACATTATTCGAGTTACAGTGATCTCAAAGCCTCAATTGTAGAGAGATTCAACAAAACCCTAAAAAATCTTATGTATAAACAATTAACACTTCAAGGTAATTATAAATGGCTTAATATTCTTCCAGAACTTCTACATAAATATAACAACTCGGTCCATTCCACAATCAATATGAAACCCTCTGAAGTAACTTCATCTGATGAGCAAAAATTGATCAGGACTGTTTATTATCCTAGATACCAGCCAACAACAAGAAAAGCCAAATACAGGGTGGGTGATCAAGTAAGAATCAGCAAATATAAGCACTTATTCAAAAGAGGCTTTACAAGAAACTGGAGCACTGAATTATTTACAGTGGTTCAAGTTAAACCTGGGACCCTTAACACATATATAATAAAAGATCACCGAGGAGAAATTCTCAAAGGCAGATTCTATGAAGAAGAACTCAGCAAAACTAAACAGCCTGGCACATATCTCATAGAAAAAATCATTCGCAGAAAAGGCAACAAGTTATTTGTCAAATGGCTAGGACTTCCAGAACACAGCTGGATCGATGCAGACAAAGTGATAATATGAGCACCTGGGATGTTATAAAAAGGCTGCCAGAACCTGAACAGCAGATTAAGAGAAATGGCAAGTTGCTGCCTGATAATATTAGATGTCTTATTGTTGGGCCATCAGCTTGTGGTAAAACTACACTAATGATTGATAATTTTTTATTGGCACCCAACTCGTTAGACTAGAAAAACAGGCACTTGTATGTTTTCTCTAAGAGCTTGGAACAATTAAAATATCAGCAGCTGATGAAGCTATATGATGGACTGGATATTGCCACTTTTGAATCAGATGTTAAGCCACTTCATGAATGTCTCGATAATTGTGTTGTTGTGTTTGATGACATTATACTGGATAATCAAAACAAGGTTAGAAATTTCTTTACACAGGGACGACACAAAAACATTGATTGTTTCTACCTGGCACAGACTTTTTCTAAAATTCCGAAGCAGCTGATCCGAGACAACAGCAATTTTATATGTGTGTTTCATCAAGATCATACCAACCTCAAACACATACATGATGAATATGTAGGTGGGGACTTGAGCTACAATGATTTTTCCAAGTTTTGCAGTAGGTGCTGGAACCAGGACAGTTATGGGTTTGTCACAATTGATATGACAAGAAAACCCAATAGTGGCAAATACAGAAATAAAATCAACAATTTTCTAGACATTGAAACATATATAAATAACCATGAAAAGGCCAATTATTGATGATCTTAAATTAAAAGATTATCTTGTAAAAAGATTTAAGGGATGGAAATCACAGAACCGAGGAATTTATGAACAACACAAACAAACAGAACAGCCTATTATTGATGCTATTAGTGAATTAGGTAAAAATATCAAAACTGTTACAGAGCAAAATCAAAATTTGATCACAGAGCTTGTACCTGTAGCTGCAAGGAACATATTAGATTATCCAATCACCCCACTTTCCAGTATTCATACACCTAGTCCTGTTGCTCCTCGAAGAATTGAAGCTACTCTGGATCCTATTGAATTGGGTCTTCTTGCTCAAAAATATTTAAGCACACCTAAAGACAACAAAGATGAGGTCTTTGGCTTATATGCTGACACAGAGCGTGATGGTAGCATCATACATAGAATTGGCAATTTCAGAGTAATATTTATGGGAGATGATCTCATTGTATATTCAGAATCTCATCTTGGAGAAAAGGGTGGTTTTGTTAAATATCCCGGCACACCTGGATTGTGGGAACTGATGACTAGGAAAAGGCCTGGCAACCATACAGATCAAGATTATGAGCACTACAAAGAAATATTAATAAAATCAGATGCTCTATACCAGAACAATGATCCCACACAAAAAAGAGTCATGTCTAGCAGTGGAGCAAAATACAACAATTTAATCAAGCCCATATGGTCACAAATCAAGACTGGTAGTGGAATCAAACAATACAACACCCTGCCTAAAGAATTTGTGTGGGTTGATGATGTCAGGAAACTTGTAGATAGGTTATTGGTGATAGCTGGGGAGGAAAATGCTGGCAACCACAATTTTTACAATGAAAAGGTTGGAATTATGGACATGATAAGCACAAAATTGTCTAATTTTATAGTGAATGACACTAAGGGTATTGGATATCTTATAAAAATTATTAATACTCTACCACCTAAATTTTGGAATATTTCTGAGGTCGGGGGTTGGTTAATGACATTATAAACAAGCTGCCATTTGAACTACACATTCCAGGCTATCAGTATTGTGGTCCCGGTACAAAATTGGACCATAGATTAAACAGATGGGATCCTGGTGTTAATCCCCTAGATGCTGCTTGTAGAGACCATGACATAGCATACAACACACATTCTGATCTTGACAAGAGACATGTTGCAGACAAGAAATTAGAAGAGGCTGCATTTGGTAGATTTGTAAGCAAAGATGCTTCTTTGAGTGAAAAAATAGCAGCATTGGGAACCACCATAGCTATGAACACCAAACATAAACTGGGGTGGGGGCTGTGAATATGTATATAATAAACCTACAATGAAGGCCAAGGGTGTTATGTATCAAATACCTTATGCAGGTCTTAAATCTCTTAAAACTATTGATAGTCTTTTAACCAAAAAGCAGCTCAAGAAAAAAAGCTCTTGTATTGCCAAGGGCCATGGTATGAAATTGTTGCTTAGTACCCCCCAATTAAAAAAAAATTACAGCAATCCAGGAAAAAATCACATTTGGGTGGATTTATATTTACTATGCCGGCCATCTTAGCAGCACTTGGGACTGTTGGGAGCTTGGCTGGGGGATCAGCTGCCATAGCAAAAACAGTAATAGATGCCAAGAAAAATAGGGCAGAATTAGATGAAATAAAGCGCCATAACCTGGCCATGGAGAAACAAGGCAAAGGTGTTAAGAGAGCCATGAATAAGTTTAAAAAAACAAGAGCCGCTTACAAACCAAGATATTGAAGCTTTAATCAAGCCACTGGGCATCAAAAATTTTAGAGGTGTGTACATGTCTGATTCTTTACCAGAACAACCACTCAACAAAGAGTGTGGCATTGTTAATTTGGATAAGTACAAAAATCAGGGCACTCACTGGATCTGTTATCTTAAATATTTAAAAGATGAGGCATTTGTGTTTGATTCATTTGGAGGTGTTCCACCTGAAAATTTAATAAAATATCTAAAATCAACTAATCTTTATTACAATAATGCCCGTGTTCAAAATTTCAAAGATGTTAATTGTGGACATTTGTGTTTATCTGTTCTTAGATATATGTCTCAAATAAATAAACCATCAATTGAAATTTTTCAAAAGGCCTTGTGGTATTTAAAACATCATGGGGGTATTCCATCTCACCAGCCAAAATTCAATATTGAAACTCAAATTACATGATGATATAGTATATCCCAAAACAATAGCTCTCAGAGCATTTTATGGCATGTACTTGATCCCTAATATTACACACCACAACAACAAAATTGCAGTTGGTGATCAAAATATTGTCATCACTCCAGGGCAATATAATCTGTCCACTCTAAATGCTCAATTACCCAGAGGTATAGTATTAACTCAAAATTCTGTTACTCACAGAGTAGAGATTGTATCTGCTACAGAAACAGTGGATCTGGGTACTATAGGAGAGCTGTTAGGCTTTGAGAACAACACAAAACTTGAACCGGCCATCAAACACACTGCTATTAATATACCTAAATTCTTAGCCATAGAGACTCTGAATATTCACTGTAATGTGGCTGAGGGTATGATCACCAAATCAAATGGCATAGGCACTCACAAACAAACTGGCATCATTGCAACATTTAAACCTAATTCTGAATTTATGGAGCCCATCATCTACACTCCATCCCCAACATTATATTTTCCTGTGTGCCATAATAGAATAGATTATATTGAATTGATGGTCACTAATGAAAAAGAAGAATTAGTTGATTTTGCTGGAGCCACAACAACTGCAATCATAGAGATTAATATTTAAATAAAAATACATACAAAAAAATGGAAAATATTGAGAGTTATGAGCTACAATCATTCCCCCCAAACAGGAGGACATTTGCAAATTTAAATCAACCCAACACAGAAATTGAGGTTGATCTTGATGTAGGGGATGGCTTTATACACCCCCACAGAGCAGATCTATACATCAAATTTGATGTTGTAAAGCTCGATGGTGCAGATTATCCGGCAAATTCAAATATAAGATTGGTGGACAATTTTGTGCCGCATCTGTTCTCTGAAATTGAGATCAGAAAGCATGGTGTTGTTATAAACAGAGTGGATTATCCCGGCATTACCTCCACAGCTTTGGCCACACTAAAATTATCCAAAACCGAGGCTTCTTACTACAAAATAGGTGGATTTGAGGCTGGTGATAAAATTATATCTAAGAGCCACACAGTGCTGTTCCCTATGCGCCTGTTGCCAGGATTCTTCTCAGATTACAAAGATATTATGTGGAAGGGTGGTTTAAGAATCACATTTAGAAGAGCTGCCAATGATAATAATGCTTTGATGAGGTAGAGCACATTAAACTCTACAGGGGAAGCTCTGCCCAATACCCTACCTGATGAAGGCAAATGCATTATTCAGACTATGGAGCTAAGAATCCCGGTTGTTGAATATGAAGCCAGTTATGCTCTTAAATACAAAGCAGATATAATAAAAAATCCACATATTCCTTTACAATTTTATACATATCAATGTGTACAGAAGCCTGCCGCTGGTAGTTATTATGAGTTTGATGCTACAAATTCATTCTCCAGTATACAATATGACATGCCGGATTTTGTGGTGGTACTGTTTCAGACTGGAAGACACAATAATCAGGAAAAAAATTCAAGTAGATTTGATAACTGCAACATCAAGAACATATATCTTAAAAATGGCAGAAATGAGGTATTCCCTAGATAAAATTATAATTTAGACATGTCCAAGGATGATTTTCTTAAATTATATGAAGCATTTACAGCATACAAAAGGGTCACTACTGGCAATACTGACATGTATTACACTCCAGATGAATTCAAAGCACAGAGACCCATGTTTGTCATCAACACTTCAAAAAGGAAACAAGTTGTGGTTAATGACAGGACAAACATTAAAATTATCTGTGAATTCCACAATACACTCCCTGATGACACCATATGTAGTGTTATTCTCATAGGTGAAAAATCATATGTTTATGATGTAAGAAATGAGAGAGTCACAGAGCAATTCTAGAAGATTTTTGCATATTACCGGAACGGAAGTAAATATAAATGGGTGTGGGTGGGTGAGAGTGGCTTTTTGCCTTAATTTTAAGTGTAGCCAAAACAATATCAAGAGGGGCATATTTTTGACAAGTTTATGGACAACAAACTGAGAGATGTAGCTTTTACACACATGGGCAAATCTGTCTGAGGGGAGTTCTTCATTTCTACACTAGAATTCAAGATTCTTGGGATTTTGACAGAATAACACACTATAAACAATAAAATCATATGGGTACTTGACATAATTTTAAGTGTGGGCAAATCGGGGCATATGAACTCTTCTTTTCTACACTAGGATTCAAAATTCTTAGAATTAAGAGCATATCACACTTGAAGAATTGGGGCTTATAGGCTTCTTGGCATAATTTTAAGTGTGGGCAAATCGGGCTGTTTAATCAAATGACCTCTTCTTTTCTACGCTATAAGTGCGCCAGTAGTATATACTTTTATACTACTGAAAGGCATGAGGAGACGGGTGAGTGGAGGTTTCATAATGTACAACTGCACGATTTGTATTCCTGTCCAGATATTATTAGAATAATTAAATCACGAAAACTTAGGTGGGCAGGCAAAGTGGCACGAACTGGAGAGGAAAGAAGAGCTTACAGGATTCTTGTTGAGAAACCTGATGGTAAGAGACCTGTAGGAAGGCCAAGATGAAGATGGAGGGAAGGAAATCGGTAAGAATGGAAAAGATTGGATTGATCTTGCCCAGGGTAAGGACAGATGGAAGGCTTGTGTTGCTGCAGCCATAAACCTTCTGGTTTAGGAATGCTTTAAAACTAATAAAAGAAATGCGTGGCTGTTCCTGCAAAATGATGATGCTCTTTCACTTTTCAATAGCCAAGGGCATTTGATCTGCCACCAAGGTAGTGCCTTTGGACAAACGGTCATCGCCTCTCCATCTGCAATTTGGCGCCTGAAATTCCCTGTAATTTGAAACGAATATCACCATTTCTTTCGCTGAAATTAACTGCGAGGTCATAATAACCGTTGTGAGTCCCTGTGGAGTGTGGAGAAAGTGGTCCACAGCCTCTCCTCACGCAGCGTGACCTACAACGGCCATCCTCGTATAAAAGACAACTGGTTGAAGTTCAAGGCTACTACGAACGAGGACCCAGTGGCTGTTGGAGGCAAAGTGTTGGCCATGCGGGCGCTGGTGAGTCCTTACGTCATTTTTTGTGCCTTGGGGGTGTGCATTTGTGCTTGGGTGGTAAATAATGCACCAAAAAGCAGATGGGTAGGGATCACTGGGACCAAAGTTGCCAACCTTAGATACTTGTCATAACTTGCCACTTGTAATTTTTTTTAAAGAAAGAAGCCAAACTTTTTTTTTATGTAACTAGTGTCATGCACAGCTCTCATTATTGGAGTATTTGTCACAGCATTTAGAGCTCAATGTATATCATCCCGACCCTTGCTATACCAATGAGCTGTAAAACCTGGACTTAAATAAAATGTACATATGGATTCTTACCAGAGGCGAAGAAGTGAAAATTGAAGAATATACAGCTCAACAGCCAACAGTGGCATTGTAGTGGCATCAGAAAAAGTATGATGACTAATAAATCTTTGTGCATATTTTGTTTGGTTATTGTAGCGAATTGTATTCGTCCTTAGGAATGTATATTAATAAACATGGTTTGCAACGCTGTGAGAGTTTATGTACTTAAGTTAGTAATTATATCGGTGCTTCGCGTAACTTGTGATAATACTTTAATTAAATTCGAACTGAATGAATTATTTGCCAGGACGAAATATGTTTTCTTGTGTTGTTTTCAACTTGTTCATGTAAAATTAGACAGGGAAAACATGCACTAAATAGAACAGATGTGGTACTCATGTAGATAATTATATGTCCTAATTGTGTGACGAAGTAACGGTAATTATAACGTGTTACCTTTTTGAGTAACTTACCTAACTGATTAATTGTAGCAGTCATCGGTGCTTAATGAAGTTTTGTAGCTAATTGTGTTTAGTGATAACGCTTTTGAAAGTTGTATAGACTATATAACAACGTAATGTAGGGAATCTATATGTACATATATAGGTAATATCCTCTATGCAAGTATTGTAAGAGTTAGCAAGTGTGATTCTAGCCTTGATATGAACTATTCAAGGAAAAATGAGACAAATACGTTGCAATTTAAAAATTAAAATTTCTTCCCCATCTTGTCTTCGAATTGATGAAGTGCCAAGTATATTAAAACTTTAGAAATTTATCGTTTTAATAAGAGTCCGGATTATAATCATACAAATTATAATGTACTTATCTGTATCAATCCATGATTGTCTGTGGAGAGTATATATGATCATTAATTATACTCAAATATAACAGTATTGAGTATTAACGGTGTGTAATGAGGTAAAACAGTAATTCATCAGATAATTATCAATATCAAATACCTCTATCCGTCATTGCCTTGTAATCAAGGGATCCCGGGTTCGATACCCGGTGGAGTCACAAGTGGTTCGGATCCCACTTTAAACTGTAGGTCCAGTCCCGATTAGCCTTACTGTGCATACAGTGGACTTAAAACACCAACTCAAACCAAACTTCTATTGCACGGATTTACACTGAGGTGTGATTTGTGCATGGTTCTATATTGACATATCTTATAAACAATTCTTGTGTGAAAATATTTATTATAAATCTTCGACAAAATCACATTATGCTCAAAAAAACTATTCTCACGTATCGCCTTTCGTCCTGTAATAATTGATAAGCAAGGGAAAGTGGTTCGTTAATTTTGATTAGCATATTTAACGTCACTTATTGTAGCTACTCTTAGGTTAGCCGCAACTAGATGGAAAGTGATAAAAAAAATGGGAGACCATCCAGCATCTGCCTTGAGTATCTGAGGAAATTCTTGGTAAATCCTGTAGACCAGACGAGAGAAGTTTAATGCCAATATACATACATTTTTCATGCTTATTTTATTTTATTCTCAGTTGAACTATGGAAAAACTGTGGACATATTGTTTGTCTTAAAGTTCCAGTCAAGTACAAATCCATTAGTTATTTTTATTTATTGATTCAGGTTGCTGCGAAATCTAGGAGCTACTTAGGAATTTCAAACCTCTATTTACTCATACGTTGCGTAAGCGTTAGGCTCAACTAAATGCATCTCTCTCTTTAATAGTTCAAAGCAAATAGAAACACTAAGAAACTACTCTGTTTTTTCAGCACATCCTCTGCACACTGCTGGCTGTGATCGTTGTGAGTGAAGCACTCTTCATCCCAGTCTTTTTTAAAAAGTAGTAAGTATTATACAAAATCTTTGTTGCTTTGATAGTCGATAGTCTACGTGACGAACCTATTCACCTTCCAAACAATCGTGACCTTATGCGAGTTAAAAGGGAAAGCTTTCTGTACAATTCGAAAGTTTAGAACTAATATAGTTAGTTCAGAATCATTTGAAATTGTTTCAACAATCTATAGAAGGGCCTCCCCGATGGCGCAGTGGTACCGTCGTCGCCTTGTAATCAAAGGTTCCCGGGTTCGATTCCCGCTGGAGGCGCATAGTGGTTCGGATCCTACTTTAAGCTGTAGATCCAGTCCCGATTAGCTTTACTGTGCATAAAGTGGACTTAAAACACCAACTCAATCAATCAACAATCAATAGCAAGAAATGTTCATTATTTCAGTTATATTTGTGAAAAAACTAAAACTCCGTGGTGCAACAGCCCTTGAAGGGCCAGGGCTTGTCAGGGCGGGTTTTGATGGGTTGACGCGTGGTCAGCGCATCGGATCCCATCGCCACTGTTTTTCTGACTTTCGTGACCCAATTGTCCTCGCGACGCTGGGCCAACGCCGAAATTTTGGGGGCACCCACTGGGAATCGCACCAAAGCCGAGAGGCGCTAACCACTTGGCTACGCGGTAGTCCATATTTGTGAAAAGATATGGCTAATTAATATTACTATAATTTCGTTATTATCACGTTGTGTGTGAAGATTTGTATTATTTATACGTAAATACATATAACATTACCCGCTAGTGGCACCCACGTTTTTCAAAACACCTGTGGCTGTGGTGTTGTCTTGTTACACACGATATCTTTACGAAGTTTTTGTAATATATATATTATTGCAATTTGTAAGTGTTTTAAATATTCTGTGCGATTTATCTTCTGAACCTGTTCAGTTGAAATAATTGAATGATTTTGGATGTGATAACGTACATTTATTTATAATTTCCTGAATTCACATTCTTTTGAAATATTCATTGAAGGGGAAATGTGGTTTATAATTCAATGTCTTATTGTCAAAGATCATTTTATCAACCACTTATTAAAAAAAAGTTTGTAAACAGTAACTATCACGAATCAAATGTCCTTCTCTCTTTCTATAGGCGATGAATTTTCTTTTGCAATACATTTAATGATAAATTAAGAATTTTATTTCTATACTATTTATTTATAAAAAAGGTAGGGAAGTAGAGCATTGAATCAAGTTGAAGAAAAATATAAAAGAAATAATATTCTATTACGCCATCTTTTATTCAAAACTAAATGAAGAAACTTTATGTCTAGTTAACCAATAGATGGCTGATAGAGACATGCCAATGTTTAGGTGATCATTGTAAACAGAATTGAGGGTGGAGCCATTAATAGAATTATAAATATGAATAGAATTATAATTCTATGTGTCAACCATAAAATATGACTTCATATCATTGTTTACAAAATTTAAGTGCGGGATAAGCCGAACGATAATTATAAATAGAAATGCATCAAGCTTCTGGTAGAAAGGAAGTAGTGAGTTTCAATAACAATCATTCATTGATCAATGAATAATCGAATGATTTAATACTTTTGCATTCGGCGTGGAAAGCCTCAACCTTCTAATGTTGATCCAATATCATGAGGTCAATTACACGCATAGGTTTAGAGCCTTGAGATGAGAAAAATCTCGAGACGGGCTTGTAATAGTCGATACAAGAACGAGACCAAGACTTAGTAACCCAGACTCTCGGTCTCGTACAAGACTGGTTATCTGTAATAGACGATAACTGAACCTTTTCTCGTGAACCAAAATTAATTTTAGTACTATGCGGAGTCTTCACCATCCCCAATCTACCTGGACATTTACCGATAGCTCATACATTTTGTTTATCGTAATTGAGAATTGATTAATCCATGAGAACTGTGAACCTGTGCTGTGTGATTGCATAAATTCAGCACAAAATTAACCTTTTTGAGGGTTCGTAGTCGTAACGTCGCGTCAAACATAAAAACGTAATTAAGAAAACTTGTTTGCTTATATTAAATATTTCGAGACTCATACGAGACCGAAACTGGACCCTCAAGATCGAAACGAGAATGAGATGGGCATTTACAACCCTAGACGAGACATACCTGTCCATACATGAGGTGAGACGTGACTGCTAAGTTTGCCAACACTGGCAGACCAAACATATTTTATCCCATAATAGTATTGCCCCCTCAAAAAATACTTCGACAGTTTGAAGTCATGTTCCTGCAACGCTCTTCTAATATTAACCAAGTTAATGTGACTGACATTAAATTATATTTGTGAAATATAGTATAATATTAGGTTGACATTCATTTTCCAGGTGGGGCCATGCCATCCTTTGTCCCCCCCTTCCGGACATCGTGATTCTTAAGGATTAAATTAAGAACAAAACTAGATTTCAGTATTCTGTTTTTAAAAAATGATATAAAGAACTTCATCATTTTCTTCCGAGGTTTTGACTATGTCTGGGTAGACGTTGTCCTATCTTAGATTGCAAATGCTTTCGTGCATTTCTTGCCGTACAAAAGCAGCTCCATAAATCGACAATACTCAGCCATCTGAATAGAAAGGTCATTGTAAGGTCTCCATGGTTGGTCACTGGGGAAAGTGGTCAAGTGCTCGTTTACCTACTTTCTTCGGTGGGCGTTTCTCTCCTTTCCTTCTTTCTCCTGCCTCTCACTCTCGTTCCACATGGTTAGCGAAAGAGCGTTGTGGACTTTTCAACCAGCTAGATGCGTTTAGTATCATTAACATTTCCGTCGCTAGAAGAATGCTGGCCGAATTCGTTGACTGATTCACTCACAATCCCGCCACGAAAGGCTGGACCATATGTGTTTTTCTGTGAGACTCCATTTATCCTCAGCCCGACCCTGTGGCCGAGTGGTTAGCACATCGCGCTGCGACGCCAAGAGTCCCGGGTTCGAATCCTGGTCGGGCTTGGTTGTTTGTGAATGTCCATTCATCATTTCATCACTCATCCCCATCTTCGCAAATTAGCCAAGAGGCACAAAACGCAAAGTAAAATAAACTAAATCAAATCAAACCATTTATCCTCAGCGTCACGATAAGCCTAGAATGGCAGATAAAAATGCATGGATGTTTGATTTGATTTACTTCGCTTTTCTGTCAATATGTAGCTAAAGTGCGCGTCAAATCTCCTGCATATGGCGATAGCCAATAGCAGCGCACTGCAGCGGTGCCATGTAGAAATCTCACACGGAAAAGAGACAGCGTGGTTGAGCGAAACGCTTTGTCAAGGAGAGCACGGCAACGCCGCACGTCTGTAATTCGCTGGTGCTGTTCAGCCGTTCAAGGCCATATGCAGGAGATTTGACGCGCACTCTAGTTGCGAAAATGAGGATGAGTGATGAAACTGATGCAGGGGCACTCACAAAGAACACTCATGTCCAGGTCAGGATTGGAACCCGGAACTCCTGATGTCGTAGTGTGCTGTGCTATGCTAACCACTCCGACACGGAGGTTTTCAATACAAATACAAGAATGCACTATTAATAATAATTTGAATTTACAAATAAGAAATTACTTAACAATAAAAAAGTTACTAGACAAAAATAAAACAAGAAAATCAAATCGTATCGTATTGAGGCTAGATTAATATCATGCGGCTTTGAATGCCAGAATCAAATAAGATTTATGGACACTACTACTTAAATAACATTCATCAAATATTAATTAGGAACTTTACTTTTCGTTAACTGAACCTAACTTCCTATTCTGTTATTCAAAAAATATTCAATTCTTTACCTTTTTGACATTAATTTCCGTCACGACAGTTTCTTTTTACAAATTTTGGCTATATTTGATACATGTAAGCTAGATAATGAGTACGTTCCACTATATATTTATTTTTATTCCGTCTTTTTACTTTTTCGTGTATGTAGTATTAACATAAAGTAGCTGACAAACAATAGTCCAATTCTGGAATATGAGAATGAAGCATAGTTTTTAGCAGCCAAGAATTATTTTTAAAAAGTAGAATCACATCACATCACATCACATCACATCAAATCAGAAAGTACGAAGTTTAGAAAAATTACTATGAACAGTATTATTCCGAATGGTTAACACAGTTAAAACTTGAGAAGAAAGAAGAAAATTGAAAAAGGTGTCCCCCGATGGCGCAGTGGAAGCGTCGCCTCCTTGTAACCAAGGGGGTCCCGGGTTCGATACCCGGTGGAGGCACATAGTGGTTCGGATTCCACTTTAAACTGTAGGTCCAGTTCCGATTAGCCTTACTGTGCACAAAGTGGACTTAAAACACCAACTCAAACAAAAAGAAAATAAATTGTGTTTAAAATGTTGTCTTTTCAATTGGATAGTGAATACTTTTTTAATAATATATCTTATAAAATTACTAAGTGGAATACGAAGAATGTCTCAATACTAGTATATCTAAAAAAAGGCCAGATGTTTCATAGCTGAACTTGTGGAAAACTCCAATATGAACTTATGATAGGCTATATAATTTTGTACGATCTATTGTGCAATTTTATATTTGTATGTTCAATTGTGGAATTTTGTTTCTCATATTTTGACTTGGTGATGTACTTGGTTGTCATAGATAATAGGCTACTACTAATAATAATAATAATAATAATTATTATTATTATTATTATTATTATTATTTCTGAGACACTTAGTCCAGACTACTCTCGAGATATATTTCTAGATATGTGCTTGATAACTAGTTGTTGACTCTAGACTAGGATAACCAATGAACACATTTCTCGCAGCATTAACAAGATCATCTCGAAGCCTACGGGGGAGTGGAAGAAGAAGCTCTCCTGGAAACCCAAATGGACGAAGGAGTGGAAAGTGGAGAGGGTGTGGAAGCCCGTCTGGAAGAGGGTGTGGAGACCCGTGTGGACGAAAGAGTGGGCTCCATTTGAGTACAAACCACCTGGTTGGGGCAACTTCCATGCAGAAGAACCACCACCTTACGCTGCTCATTAAAGTAAGAATATTTCTTCAACTTATTTATTTTTACAGTGCATAACAGACAAGTCTATTTTTCAGGTATGGTACATTACAGATATGGCGAAGGAAGACAGAGAGGATACCTGGTAGAGGCACATTGCACAGCGGTTCGGCTCCCATTTTAAATTATAGTTCCAGTCCCGATTAGCCTAGCTGTGCTAAAAAAATTCAAACAAGATAGTGGGGGGAGACAAACGTCTGCAAATTCAAGACGAAACCGAGATTTACTGTCCGAGAAGCTTTGACAAAATACAATTTGTTTTACAATTACATTTATTGAGCATACCAAGGGTTGGTCTTAGTACTTATACATAAATTCAGTGTGTTATTTCCTGTGAAGAAAAGAAAGCAGTAACTTGTTACGAACCCCTGAGGTATTATATAAATTATGTACATGTGCCATGCTCCAGGAGCCAAGAATTTACAATCAGAGAAGGAAGATGCAGAAACCAAGATGGAGATTTCCCCTGAACCCCCTTTCAAGTATCGCCATGGATAGATTATATGTATTTCTTCATGTGTAGCATTAATGTTGTCTTGTCTCGGTAACATATGTATATACTACTTTCGTAGGCTCATGTGGGATACTATAATTGAGAAGAATCACAAAATCAGTTTGAGAGTGTACAGTCGTGTACCAAAGTAATTGATCATATGAGACCGAGGCTGTCTTCTATAATATATGGACCTAACTTTCGAGACTTGCCAGATTTTTCCAGAGACTCTTGTAAAATCGAGACGAGACCGTGGCTTATTGTCCGAGACTTCAATGTGATATTTTTAAAAAATTACCATTCATTTTCTTCGCACATAGATATAGCCTTTCCATGACTAATAACATAAGATTTCGATAACTTGCACAAAAATTAATATTCTATTTAAACTATCCATTGACATTAAAATTCAATTAACATCTGTTTATTTATAGATAAACCATATACAGTAATTACGAAGTGCCAATAAGCCTGTGCTGTGTGTTGCAAGAAATCAGAATAAACATAATGTTTTTTCTTTTAGGATTTGTAGCGTCGAAACGAGGCGTCAAGCAGTAAAAGAAAATAAGAAACTTTGTTTGCCTTAATGATTTCTAAACTCTGTGAAAGTATGTGTGTTGGCACGATGTATATATTGTTTCTGCTACTTATTTCCAGACTCTAGAATCGAGACGTGACCGAGACTTGCTCTTCAACACTAAGACGAGAACTAAATAGATGTTTATAAATCGAGATCAAACTGAGGACAAGACATTCATTTACAACTCGAAACTCTGTCAAGTATATTCTCATCTTGTCTCGATACCATGCACAACCCACATTGTCAATGCCCAACTTCATCTCCAGCCTCCCGGATAACATAGTGGTAACGCTGTTCGCCTTGTAATCACGGGGTTCCGAGTTCAATACCCGATGGAGACATACAGTGGTTCGGATCCTACTTTATACTGTGGGCCCAGTCCCCATTAGCCTATATGTGCATAAAGTAGATTTACACAAGCTTTGAGAGAATTTTAATAACATTAATTAGGCTACTTTGGCAAAGAGCTGTTCAAAAATTAAAACCAAATTATCAATAAAAAAGAGGACATTACAGTACAAAACCATCCCATCGAAACGCATATAATGCGGGGGGGGGGGGGGATGGAAACAGTGATAGACAATTTGTCTCCGTACCTCTGAACTTGAATGTCTACCACACTATAAAATATACAAAGACAGAATTGAGCTTGTCAGGTAGAGCATATCTAATATCTTTCTCTTATGAAATTCATGGATATAGCCTACTATTTTTCATGTACCCAAGTCCTTCTATTATTTTTCCTCTGGGTATTTTTACACATTACGAAGATAAAGAAGTAGATAGTGCAATTACGATTACAAATGTGCACACACAACAATAATAATATGAGTATGTTGTCTGGAGATTGCTATCATTATTTTTGGTCTATACAATTTGTTAAACATTTCTAAGTATTTTTGATACTGTAAGTAAGCAAGATGAATGTTCTAGCACCATTATGTTTGTTTTATTAATCGCTTATAAAATCGTCAATCTCAATATTTGTGTTCCTTCAATAGGTAAAAATCGTTGCCAAATAATAAACTACAAAAGCATCATCCTAAAGACTCATTCCACTCTGCAAGACGGGAGATGTTGAAAGAAGTCTACATCATTACTCATCTTCATCAAGCGTCAGCTGTGATTCCAGCATGCTCATGTTGTATATACCTCAGTTTTGTACATACGTTTATATAATTAAATATTTTTCTTAAATAAAGTAAATTATATAATAAACCTTATTTATTTATTCAGACATCCCACGTATCCATAAATTTATTTATTTGGCTTAGTTTGTTGTTAGAAACAGTTTGACGATGTGTTGTCACACTGAATTTGTTTTTCACTTGTCCTGCAAATCGTTAAAAGTTAGCGTTTATGGGTTGTGTGTGATGCGTAAATGTGTCTCCAGTGATTCTTAAACAAAAAGTGGTAAGTACAGCACCGCAAAGTACTTTGCCGAGAACGAGTGAAGTTTACAATTGCCCGTCCTGGATTTTCTAAAAATGACAAGATTGGACAAAATGGTGATGGTTTAAGGCAGTGTGAGAAAAATCTTTCAACGCTTGCCTCTTGAGATCAAGAGAAAATGAAAGTTATGATAAGTTAGATGGAATTATGTCCTTCGGAGCCTGTCGGTAGTTTTCCATTTGATAATATATATCGAAGAAAAACGACTTATGTAAAAGCAGGACAAGAGGGTTAAATAGTAAAAAGGATATGAACAATTCGAAAATGAACTCGAGGATATATTTCTTGGAGATGATCATTATTCCATTAATATTTAATTTGCCAATTTAGGCAAGGGCCGCGGTAAACCTTTCTAAAGATTGTTTTTCGTCTAGATCTAGAATCCTACATTATGTCATCGTTTCCGTAAAATCTCCTGGCACCTTACTTAAGAACTGTCGAAAAACTGTATGCAGATGTTACATAATAACTTGATGACAATCCTAAAGAACTCCAAAATTACACTTTATTATAGCTATATATATATTAATAAGTACACAGTTTGTTAACTTATTATGACTGATTATTATAATTAATTTACAGTATTTCAAATACAAAGTAATGTGCAGGTCTACTTTCAACATAATACATTTTAATCTTCTTCGTCATTCACCTCCAGAGCTAAATGAAGAGTAATTTGAAACCTCTTCAAAATCAGAAACTGAGTCCTCACACAACTGTACGTACATATTGGCATTTTTCTGATCGTATTCATTAGTACATTAAGAGAAAATTAAGTGTTATAATGAATAAAGAAAAATAACAACATATTATAATTAAAATTTAATGCATTTATCTTATATTTATCAGTTTCATTCTTCCTCAAGTCGTTCATCCATCATTTTTAACTTGTTTTCTATGTGCACTGCCTTGTGAGAACAAAACACCTACCAACAAGTACGGTAGAGGCGAAAACTAGTAAATGAGGAAATATCACACCACTGATAAAAATCCAAGCAGCAGGGGTATGCATCCCTCCCCCCCCCAAGGCAAATGGTGTGTCCCTCCCCAGATAATGTCATAATCCGCATACAGTATTTAATTACGACAGCGTGTCTGCTACTACCTTCTTACTGAAAGTCACTTGTTTAAGTGTTCCATCTTCAATTTTATCATACCAGGTGTTTCAACAGAAACGCCGTGATTTCAAATTACCCTAAAAAATATTTAGTTTATTCACAGTAATAATTTGTATATGTTATGATTGACAAAAGTCAAAAATTTAATTTTTGGCAACCTATAATCCACATGAAACGAAGGAGACACCTCTATACGCACAAAAGGTTTTGGTATGGTGCTCTATCGAAAAGTGGCTTGATTGGACCTTTCTTTTTTGATGGCTATGTCACATCAGAAAATTATTTGCAAATCCTGCAGGAATACTTCTTTCCTGGTCTTCGACGGAAACGTTGTCCAATTCGTCAGCAATGGTTCCAGCAAGACAGAGCTAGGCCGCATGCAACTGAACCTGTCCTGACAATCGCTACACACATTTATTTCAAAATGGTTTAGAGTGGCCTCCAACTAGCCCTGATTTAAACCCGTGTGACTATTTCTTGTAGGGTTTCCTAAAGCAGGGAGTATTCAAACGAGAAACCGTGATAACTAGATGATTTGAAAGCAAACTTCGAACAGTGTACTACACAAATTAGTCGTGCAACCCTTGGTCAGGTATTTGACAACATGTGCAACCAGGTGAAAGAAGTGATAAATCGCCAAAGTGAACATTTCGAACATGTTTTCCATTAAACTTTTGGGTTTTCTCTAACAGATTATGTAATTATATTTTTGGGTAGTTATAATAAATATTTTAAAATGTCTTTTTGAAATCACGGCATTTATCCTGAAACACCCGGTATCATCCCTCATCCTCATCTTCGCAATTGACCAAAAGTGGCAGAAAAACGACGTTTAATAAAAATATATAAAAAATAGAAAATCAAGGAATTTCATTCTGGCCAAATCCACACACAAACAACCCTCTACTCTCATTCGTTCAGCAGAATGGCCTTGTGAACTAAAGATAGTCAATTTCCTGGTTTAACTTGAGGTATTTCAGGTGCTTTATCGAAGCTACCCTTGAGCACTCAGGCTTTCTAACCCACTTCGCCTCACACTTGTTGTCGTTCCTACGTATTCCTTTGCTGTTGCTTGTACACCCAACGGCAAAAGAAACAGTAGGCGAATTGTCCTTCACCATTTTCATTTTGCCTGCACAGTGGGATGATAATGAATTGAAATAAAGACGCCAATAAGCAGAGGGTAATATCTGCTTCGAACCAATATAATGTCACTCCTTGAAACGACACAGGATGTAGAATAAAAATAGAACGAAAATAGCGGTGGACAATATGCCTACCATTATCTTTGCCGTTGACTGTACCTCTGTATCTCCGTCCCTGCGCCACTGATAGAGTGAGATGTATTAATATTACCATGGCAAACTTTTCCACCTTCATTTGCTTTGTTTCTCGAGGGGTTCCCATCGTAGTGGTAACATAACATAATCGCCTTGTAATCAAGGGATTCCGGGTTCGATACCCAGTGGAATCTCATAATTCTTCAGATCCCACTTTATACTGTAGGTCTAGATCCGATTAGCCTATCTGTACATAAATTGGACTTAAAACTGAACTTCAAAGATAGTTCTTGGCAGTTTGCTCTTTCCGGAATTGAGATAGAATGTGAACAAAACAATTAAGTCCTGACATAATTCCACTGTTCAAAAGTACGTATACAATGTAATAGAAAACTGAATGAAAATTGTAACGACCGCCATGTTAGGCAGATTTCAGTTGTATATTGTCATTAATCTTATTCGTATACTTTCAAGTTAAGAACTTGGATTAAATTATTTATACTTAATTGTTTTTATAATTCATGTATATATTCACGATTTATCTTATGTTATAATATTATTCGCGTGTTTTTGCAATATTTATTCAGAATTTATAGGCTAATAATTATCCCAAATAATATATGCAACGTTTTCATTGTTTTACAAGCACAAGTTAAATACATTTCTTCTTAATATCGATTTTTGTTCAACAATGTACAAGATTGAAGTAATTTATCTTCGTTATAAACTAAATCTTTATTTAATCATTTTTATGTGCAAGAGCAAATATGATTTATTTGATAAAATCAGTTTAGTTATTTCTATATAGTAGTTTAACATTGTAATATTATAGCAAAGTATTTCTCCCTCGTTTTCAATAAAATATCGTATTCCTATTGGCTGTTTATGTTAGGAGTGGGGGAACCACGCTTCGTGTTCTTGGCGATGTAAAAACTTCCACGTTGGCATTTTTAATTGTTGCCAACCTGAACTTTAGCTTACTATCGCTAATTAACATTGATGTGTTATATAAATTATCAGTTTTTCTTGTGTTATTTTATGTTATGAGTTTGTATTGTAAGTTAGAACAATCTGTTATGCTGCGCCTCGCGCTTGAGGTAGGTAGTTGAGGTCTTGCTCAGTGGCGCAGGAACGGGGGGGTACAGGGGTACATTGTACCCCCGCAAATTTTTGAAGGGGGGTACTGTACCCCCCTAAATCCGTAAATCGAGTTGTACCCCCTGTACCCCCCTTTGGTAATTTGACAGCAGACGGAAGGTGCTACTGTTAAAATTACCTATTATCAATTCGCCCAATAAAAAATGTATTATTGTTTATAAATTTTAAGCATTATAGTCCTTACCACAGAAATTCAAAACATTTAATTGTAAACTTATTATTCTACATTGTGCTTGCTACTAGTTAGTTCATTGGCCTAAGTTCTTGGAAACCTCTTTAACGAGATGAAAATTGTTTAAATATGTGTGGAACGATGGAATCAGATTGACTCTCAGACAATTACGCTGCAGACGATTGCTGCTTTGCGTAAGGGGGGGGGGGGGTACACATTTCTAAAGCAGTGGTCGCGTCGATTCGAAGATAAGATACAAATCTTCATCAGAAGAGTATATGACTGACCCCATTTTCTTTTGAATATTTATAATGGAATTTTCCGAAACGGAACACTTACACGAACGAGACGAGATACGACAGACCAATTGGGGGGGGGGGGGGTTACAATGCACTCCTGTACCTCACCCATATTTTTCATAAATTTGTAAGATGGTGTTGGGAAAACTATACTTAAACCTATATATTAAGATATATTCTTTTTTAAAAAATAGAGTGCCGATTAGCCTATCTGAGAATGAGGTAAATTTGGAATAAGTTTTCATAACTTCAGAGTGGAAACCGAAAGAAAAATAAGCACAAACAAGAACGAGAAGGACCTCACCACACAGGATACAAGATGAGGCTGTGACAATTCTCGACTCATCGCATCGCGATACCATTCCTAGGTGAAATGAAATCTTTCCTAGACATTTAAACAGGGTGCAATTTGCGATTTTATCAGAGGGGGGGGGGGACTATTTTTTACCTATGTATTAGGTATACTTATAATTGGACATAAATTGCTTAAAATCTAATTGTGATATCGAATGCAACATAAACACAACGCCATTTTATGTTAAACTCTAAAGTCAAATTGTAAGAAAATTACATTAGTCAGATGAATGCACGAGATAAATGAGACTCACTGCAGGTTCTATTGGTAGATTTTGGATTGGATTTACAAGGTCTCTGGGAGTAAGATGGGAATATTTGATTGATTGATTTGGTTTATTTTACTTCGCATTTCTGCCACTTTTGGCTAATCGCGAAGATGAGGATGCGTGATGATGATATGATGAAATTGATGGACACTCAAAAATAACACCCATGGGCAGGCCAGGATTCGAACCTGGGACCTCAGGCGTTATAGCGCGCTATGCTAACCCCTCTGCCACGGAGTACGGCGAGGTGGGAATGTGTTTTGGATTTTCTTTGTAGATGCGAAAATCTTTAACTGTGACGCGCACATGCTTCTGCTTACATTAAAGTTTACATTTTCACATAAACGAGAAATTGACATGTCATCCTAAAACACACGCATGTATCTGCATTTAATACCACTACATACGAAAATAAACCTTGGCCGGCTCTTCACATGGTCCACCAAAAATTGAAAAGAAAGAATAAACTTTTGAGGGTATGGCTTTCCTTGCTACTTCTGAGAGCTGAAGGATTTCGGTTTTGTAAATGTACCGAATGATATTACTTTCAGTACTTGAAGAGCGTCATTAGGTACAGCTAATTATATTACAAATAAATGATTTGTCATATTTTTCACAAATATTTCAAAGTTAGACTTCTTACGAGTTGATTGGGAACCATCTGAACTCATTTTTTTCTTTTTTAATACAACACCCTATAGATGTCTGAGAAAATACCAAATACATGGCTTCTAAAAGGCATTGGATATGGTACACACCTGCCAGAAATTGTTTAAAGATATTTTTATGCGTAGCTATGGGACTTTTAAAATTAGAAAGAACGGAACTGAAGTGGAACTCTATATAATGTAGTTTCTATATCCAGTGGGTGGGAGATGATTATTCCTGGTTGGGGTGGCTCAAGATCCCCCTCACTCCTGATTTTCTGTTCCGTGAAATCCAAATAAGCCCAGAATGAGGCGCAGAGCTTAGCCTTATATGTTTCAGAATTGTTTTCTGATTTTAAAATCTGTTTTTTTTTTTTTTAAACTTAAATTCTAACAAAAACAATGAAAAATATTTATGCATACTTTGCATTAAATAACAGGACATTCGTGTGTGCTGTTCTAAAAGAGAATATTTCTCATGGCTTCACATTATACCTAGGTATCAAGGACGTTTTTGTGGGGGTCCAGGGGGTCCGGACCCCTTCTCCCCAAAAGACTTACCAAGTAGTAAAAGTAATTTATCAAAATATAATTGTTTAGCATTTGTTATACTCAATTTTCATCAATGCCAATACCATGCTTGAACAGCGTAACAATTAAAAGTTAGGGTGCGGCAGAAATATCTCCCGGATTTCATTTGTGAATAACAAAGCAACGATAGATGTTATGCAAAACTTTATTGCACAGTTGGAAAGAACAAGGTTTACCATTTTATTGCACATTTGCAAAGAACAAAATGTTCCAATTATTTTTTTACAAAATTGCCACAAGTCACCATTTTGGGTGACATAGTTGACTTTGTTTAAAAATGATATCGTCCAAATGTCGATCTGCACGGTGTACGCATTTCTGAAGTCTCGCCCTGAAGTTCTGCATTACCCTCCTAGTCATGTCTGGTCGGTATTGCCGCTCTTTCCTGTCTGATACCATCTTTCAGATCATTGGCTGTCCTCGCCCTTCCTTGGTAAACTTTAGCAGGTACTCCCACAGAAAGAAGTCGCAGGGTGCGAGCTCGGGGGAACGAGTTGGCCATGTAAGGTGACTTCAAAGTGAGATCAGACGCCCTGGAAACATTTCACGTAGCACGTTCATCGATACGCGTGCTGTGGCACCATCCTGTTGGAACCACACAGCCAATTTGCCACTTTCGTTCGATTGCGGCTGCAGGAAGTTGCGTAACATCCATACATAACGGTCAGACGTTACATTAACTGCGTGCCGTCTTCCTCAAAAAAGTAGGGGCGTTCATGGAGTTGTCTCGGTACATATGGGAAACAAAATGGTAATCCTTGTTCTTTCCAACTGTGAAATAAAATTTTGCATAATATCTATCGTTGCTTTGTTATTCACGAATGAAATCTGGGAGTTATTTCTGCTGCACCCTGTATAGTCGATGGTTTTATCCGCTGAACTTATTGGAAGGCAAGGAATTTGGCTCATAGGCTATGAAGGATTCCAAAGATTTATGCACACTACTAATGATAATATCCATAAAATATTAATCAGGAACTTTACTTTTCGTTAATTGGATCTAACTCCTTTTTTTTGTTATTCAATAAATATTCAATTCTTTTTCTATATGACATTAAATTCCTTGCCAGGGCAGTTGTTTTTGTGCAAATCTTGGCGATCTTAACTACATGTAAGGTAGATAATGAATACTCGCTGTTATATTTCTATTCTTTTACTATCTTTTACCTATTCATGTAATAATAACAATACAATATTAATTAATGTACATATTTAATTAATTAATATATTAATTTAATTAAATATAATTATCCTAATTATTATTATTGCGACACTTGATTGGACACACACACACACACACACACACACATATATATATATATATATATATATATATATATATATATATATATATATATATATATATATATATATATATGAGAGGCCGAATTTTGTACCCCCCCAAATGAAAAACGTTCCTGCGCCACTGGTCTTGCTATTAACTGTGAAGGCGGTGCGCGGACTCTCGTGTTAAATAAATTGCTTATCACTGCCTGCGAGCGTGGAAGACCCAACAAATTATAACTTTTAAATTGTGCGAATCAGTATATACGCGCGCGATTCGTGATTAAAGATTTTGGACATTATAATTATAAAGTATTTGGAATTTTATTTACTGTCACGTGTCGGAATTCGGTGGTTTCCTTCCTGGAGGAAGGGTGGATCGTCTTAATCCCGATCCCTGGGTGCGAACTGGTGCTCCCAACTGACCAGCCGGAGCAAGGAGCGGTGTGTTGCCAATTCACAACTCCATACCCTGGAGTTACGAGTGGTGGTACGTTGCATTGCATCTTGTGGTTGCTACGTTCCCCGGAATATACTCAAAGGATCAACTTACGTTTATTCCTCCACGGCGATCATGAGACTTATCAGCCTACTTTGAAGCTTTCAGGTAGTGGGAAATCAGATAAGGATATGTTAATGTTAATATATTACACTAGAACTCACAATTAAACTTCTTATTACAAACAAAAGTGTATTTAGATCATAATACTTCTTGACTACACAAATTAAAACAGTCACATTTTCAAAATCACTTGCATTATTCCAGAAACATCCATAATAATCTCTCTCTCCTAACAACTCACAATCGAATGTTCTAAGGTTAGTCCATAACCATAAAAGACTACCCAATTGAACAAAACAAATTACGTCATAATAGACAATTAACATTTTAAACATATCAAACACTTAAAATGATACAATAAGTGGGTGCGTATCATGGCATCTTCCCACAAACAAAAAGAAAATTAACAAAATGAAAATGGAGTAAATTTTATTTTTCAAAACTCTAGGGCCATCCACTCAACTCAACAACTGCTTCTCAGTTTCTTGGAGTGTAGGACGGGGCAGACGTATTCCAAGTGGTAACATCTAATTGTTTAACACTAGTTTCTCCACTATCGAAATCTTCCGTCTGTGTAGCCCTTTCTTTCCTCCTCCAATTGTAGTTACCTCTATACCGGTTATAGCGATGTGGGGAGAAATTATTATTACCATACGAACTTCTTCGGAATGGCGTTCTTCTTTCTTCTCCAGAAGATCGCTGTAATCCCTCGCAGTTCCTTCTTATGTAGAACCCGCTTCTATTTTCTTCTCCTGAAGGATTGTTACTTTGTCGAGCGCTACCACTGAAGTTCTCATTATCAGATCTTACGTTACCAGCAGACACCTTCGCTGAATTGGGTTGATTTTTGGAGAACGTCAATTGCCTAACTGTAGCTTGGTTGGCTCTTCTGTCCTCGAATCTCGGATTTTCTCTCCTCCATCCCTCAAGTTGCTCCGAGGCTTCATATCTTCCCAAGAAGCTGGTAAGTTGGTCCATGTTGCGTGGATCGCGAGTAAGTACCAACTGACGCACTCGCAGCGGAAGTTTAATCTTAAAATGTTCATATTTATTAACAAATTTATGAAAACATCCTCTACAATGACATGCATTAACCAAGACTAAAACTTCAGTTTACTTCATGTCTTGGTTCAAAACTTCATAATTATGCTTGTCAATATGTAATTCAAGCATTAAAAACGTAGACACGTGATATTTAGCATGTTTCATATGACAACACAGGAAATGCAGAATAATTTTTTTATTGTGTATAAGTACAAGTAATTTAAATTAGTCTCACATAAATTTAAATTTGAAGCAGGTGATGTTTATATTTCGAATGCTTTTTATCTGGTTATTAGTTGAACCAATAAAATTTGCACATCACTGCAATGAAAGCTGTATCACTATTAGTTCATGAAACTCAAATAGACATAAGTGGCGTCGGCAGAATGATGATAATCTGTTCAGGCATCATCTTCTGTCCTTATAGAAGTGCATGTCCTTTTCAATGATCTCAAAACTCAACTTCACCTCCTGCATTAAGCTCTTCTTCGTTTCGTTAACTGACCTGCAATGAAAGTTCATAAACTGCACCGTACGATCATGATCGAGGCGTCTGTTTTGGACGAGGTATCATCTAAGCTGCTTCTCTGAATCAATGCGTTGATCCGTAAGCTTCCTGTATACTTTTGCTTCTAAATCCTCGATCTCTTTGGCGAATCTCGACCGTGCAATATTATAGAGCAGTTTTTTTCTTCAGTGAGGACTTCTCGGAGTCCATAGACTTTTTCAATTCTTCCTCAGCGCGTTTCCATTCGTCGTTGTAGAGCATTGTGAAAGAATTCTCTTCGTTCCCTCCAGCTTCCTCGATATCCTTCCTTCCGTTCACCTTCAGAGCTTCGCGCTAAACTACAACCATGCCTCCTCCCTTTGCTGCGAAAGTTAATACCCCAGCTGCCGGGGGGTTCCCTCCTCTCGTGGTGGATTTGCCACGGAGCCCCGTCAGCCGAAACTGGTTCCTCTCGGCCGTGGTCGGAGTAGTCTTTGGGCTGTCGGCGAAGCTAATGGAAATCCCAAAGAACTGGGCTTGCTTCTTCTTCTTCTTCTTCTTCTTCTTCTAGTAGGAACAGGTCTCTTTGCATATTCGTCTGAGGCTGCTTTCTAACTCGTTCAGGAGGTTCTCCGTCAATCGTCTCACCACATTGCGTTTAAACTTAGCGAAATTCAAAATGTTGTCTACTGTTGTGTTTTCATTTGAGAGCAGGAAGTATTGAAGCTCTTCCTCTTGTTTAGATTGAAGCTCGTTGCATGTCCATGCTAATACGGCTTCCAATCTGCCAACTTCCTCCAGGAAAACCGAGAACGCGCCATCCTTCAAAGTTTCGTCTTTCACGCGCTTCATGGCGGAGGATCTTTTAGTTTCTATGGCCGAGTTAACTGTTACCATTGTATTCTTCCACTCGACACGAATGTAGTTCCGGGCCTCCCCGATGGCGCAGTGGTAGCGTCTTCACCTTGTAATCAAGGGGTCCCGGGTTCGATACCCGGTGGAGGCACAAGTGGTTCGGATCCCACTTTAAACTGTAGGCCCAGTCCCGATTAGCCTTATTGTGCATAAAGTGGACTTAAAACAACAAATCAACCAACGAATGTAGTTCCTGATGAACATTTCCCCTGGTCGAAATGCGGTTCCTCCTCCGCGAGCTGGGAGGGTGCTGTTTCCTCAACTTGTATCTTCAGAGCGATCCACTTCAGTTTCGACATCTTTGTCAGATTCCCTCTTCGTTTCACTACCGAAAGTCAAAACTCCAGAATAACCCTTGTCGCCTTTTTTGGACTCGTGGGCTGTGGGTTCAGAACTCATTCCTTCGGCAAAGTCTAGGCCTATCGCCAGCGATGCCTCGGATGTTACCTTTGCTGGTTCTTCAACGGTGCTGCTGTCTACTCCGGGTGATTCATTTATATGGTGTCTCATTCCAGTGTCTCCAGAATCTTGAGATTGTGCGGGCGAAAAAAAATTAGCTGTCAGAGCGCCTTCATGATCCGTGAGTGATTCCACACGATCTTCTGGCAGTTGATATATCACGACCTCTGCCATCCTGTCATGTTCTCTTTTTACTTTCGAGGAAACGGTAAGCCACGAGACATGAAACTACAGTATATGTCGCCTCTTTCGTGTACGCAGCTCGCAAAATACTTAGATGTTGGTTCTCTATCGTTGGTATCGTGAATGCAGACACCCTGGAACGTTTGCTCAACACGTCTCCTCCTTGGCATTTCGCTTGATTCCTCTGTTGGTTCAATTTCTTTCAAAGAACGGCGCTTCCTAATGGCTCCTTTTGATTTTACGGCTTTTTTAAGTGACATTATATCGGCTAACAGAGCGCCTATATATTCCGTAGGTGGTTCCGCACGGTCTTCCGTCAGCTGATGCGTCACGGCCTCGGCCATCTTTTGAAGATATTTACATATGGACCGTAGTGCGCGCGGAGCCGTTATTTTGTTATATTTCTGTTACATTTGTGCCAGATTAATGGAATCATTATTAATTTTGCCACCAGAGGTCAATAGAATCGGTTACGCAATGACGTAATAAGGAAGCATCGGTGCAACCTCGCAGCCCTTCAGGCAGCGCATTTTGGATTCTGACCCAGAGAGAGGAAGTTGTTTTCCTCAAGGTAGACACTTTGTGAAGGTGTCCGAGTAACCACGACATGAAAGAGAAGGATAAGTACTTTCCGTAATGTTTTAAGTTCCGATCTTGCACTCACTCACTCAAGTATATTTTGTTCATCATCTTACTCGTCTATACTACGTGAAGAAGTGACTTGACAGTCAAAAGACAGGTTTACTTCATTATTATTAATTAGTTAAAACCAGTGATGTGCGTCTACGCGTAAACAACGATAGTCTACATTCTACACGTAGACTATTTTATACACGTAGATTACGTAATCTATGTAAACAACATGGCGAAAGGTGATAAATTAGCAAAGGGCTCCGTGGAATTAGAAGAAAATTATACTGCGTATCAGTTGCTGATGTGTGAGAAGAAATTTTCATACTCTTTCTTCCAAATTCGAACAATTTCTCACCAAGGAAAAACCTAATATAGGAAATATTCTAGTGTTTTATGGGGAAAAGACCACTTTTGCCTCACGACTGCCATCTGTTGTTGTTTCTTGCATACTATTTATCTTCTTCCATAGTTGATAGTAGAAGAGAAGATAAATTTGTTGTAAATAGGATTCTTTTATTTCATTAGGAACCAATATAGTTGAAAATGTCACTTTCCTTTCATGAAACCCTTGAAAATTAATTTTAATGCACTTTAGATTGTCTACGTAGTCTATGTAAACTAAAACCCAATGTAATCTACGCTTAGATTACGTGTAGACAACGCATATAGACGTAAATTTATAGTCTACGGCACATCACTGGTTAAAACTAATATCCACCAAACTGGCCCAAGTGATAAGACAATGTTTATTTCAGCGAGTTCATCTTCGAACAATCTTTCTTTATGTAGTCTAATTGTGCTTGCACCTTATGCCAATAAACTCGCATATTTTGGAACAGTGTTGTATCTGTACATTCGAATAGCATAGCTGCCCCATAGCTAATAAGTAGACCTTTAAGGCGGAAATCTTCCACTGCGCGCTTACGTCAAGGTTCGTATGCATTAAACAAAACACTTTAACTTGCATATGCATTATGAGGAAACTGTACGCCGTGGGACAAGAGTCCGCAGTAACTGTCACCACTTTCGTGGACGTCTCTTGAAGAATACAGTGATCTTAGGTTTCTCTCTTTGTACTCGTCAATTTTATCACCTTGAATCGTTCCCTGGGCACCTTTCCTCCTTGTCATATCACTCTGTTCGTCCACTTGTGCACGTTCGTTCGATAAACGCCCTTTTCCAATTTCTCCTTCCGACTGTTGGGCTTCTACGGCTGGCATTGAATCCGCTAACAGTCGTTTCCGGACTAGGGTTCCTTATCTCAAATTAATACATGTGTTCTTCTCCATCATCCCTGAAAGTTTGTATCATCAGCCCGGAAACACCCTGTATATGTACTCTGTCTGGTTTGTTGGCTGGCTGTAACAAATAGACTGTGCTGTGTGTAGCATCGCAGTAAATTAATCTGCTAGTGTTGTAATCAGGGGCGCCGACTTGTCAAAATTATTGGGGGAGCTCTGATCACTGAAATAAATGAATGAATTACTCATTCCCACCTTTTTTAAAAAATAAAAATTACGTCTTCGTATAGGAGTTTTTAAGCAGCTATTATATTCCTCATGCAAATGAAATGTAACATGAAAAAATGTTTAGAAAATGTTTCAAAGTCTCTTTATGTCTTTTGTGTCTGCTCATTTGTTTTTTAGATAATTAACATTTTTATTGAAAAGTATGTATTTACATTACCCCATTGTAGATCTCAAACATGTCTTTAGTTGGCGAATAGCACTGAATGACCTTTCGGCTGTGGCTGTCGTCACTGGCACAGTGCGGAGGACCATCATGAATTTGGCAACTTCAGGCAGAAGCTCCTGGAGGGTGCTGTCTACCAAAAGAAACTTCCTTATGTCACGCATGGTAGTTAGAACGACTTTCTTCTGTTTGGCGATATCACCAAGCATGGACATGTGTAAGGAGAGCCTTTCGGCATCCAAATCTTGGCGAAAGAATTCTCGCGTTTGCTGAAAGTTTGTTGTGCAACTGTTCACAGCTGAGATGCATTCTTTGTCTACGGCTGTTACTTTTTGTAGTCCTGTAGATTCATGTCCTTGTTTAACACATGATTTTGCTGTGTCACAGACGTCAATGTATATTGATTTATAATGCTATTTTGGAGTGTAGAACTTGTGAGTTTTGGCAGCATCAGGATTTTCACGTCTCTTAGGAATGTGACGTTGCCGGGTTAATTCTGGCTCATCAACGAGGCTGGGTTTGCCCTTTGTGCATTTCTGCCAGAACTGTTCAAAACTCATTCGCTTTTCTTGAAAGATGTCAGTCAAGTATTTTAGTTTTGATTCCACTTCTTTAGCACCAATCCGTGGAAACTGAATCTTACAGTTTACCTCTTCTATTGGACCTATCACATGGCATTAGAGGGAGAGAAAGAAAAATGTATTGAAGTGAAGCATTGTCTCCAGGTATCCAGCACATGCCAACCCTGCTTAAGAGGCGTGCTTTTCACCACAACACAATACACAGATAAACGATCAATATGCACAGATCAACATGCTTGTAACAAAATGCAAGTCATAAAAATCCTTTCCGGGTACCAATCCTTTCTCGATCTGCTTGCATCAACAGGTTTCGTCTCTCTACGTCCTTTGAAAACATACGAAATGATACTTGACTCAATAAATCTGTTCCCGATCGAACTGTGCCACCATATGCTATACATCTGACACCCTATTTCCTTGTAAAAGAATCTCCACTTTGCCCTTTCATATTAACGTCCATAGCACCATAAGCGTAACCGGATGTTCGAGGGGGACCAGACGAGTGCGCATGCTTCGCAGTAGCTCCGCCTTTAACACCGTCTATATCAATCTCTTCCCTTCTATCAGAATTATCTCCTCCATTAATATGGCTTCTCTATGCATAGGCCGTGTCCCAAAGGTGCAGTACTTGAAGCGAGCATCCTCCGAGTATGGTCTTGGATTGCGGTCTTGAAGTCGTGGACTGGAAGTGAAAGTCTTTCGAATTGCACTTCGACTGCATCGCCAAATACGGTCAGTAGATAAAAGTGAGTACTCGCTGTTTTCCCCACGTTATAAACACTTGGTTTTCACCATAGAAATCACGTTGCATTTTCAAATGTTCGTACACATACATTTCCACACATTAGAAGCACTTTATCCAACAACTTGCTGACCCATAACGTATATTTAACCTGTGTTGCTGGCTTTCTACCTCCGCGATTATAAACAAACGAGCAACGTGTGTGGAATCACGTGACCGAGTAAGTTTCCATCTGCACTGCGAGTTATGCACTTGCGTACTCCTGTTCTTGGCGCTTTCAAACTGTACTAGGTGACGTCACTTCCGCCAAAACTATGCTTCAAATACGTACTTCGTACCTTTCAGACAGAGCTGTATGCTCGAAAATGTAAGCTTGAATTTTGACTTTTATATATATATATTTTAAAAAAAGAGCAAAACGACATAAGTGATTTATTCATATAATCGCATATGATACTGGTGAAATAGAGTGAAGAATTTCAGTTTGTTGACAGGGTCATGAAGAAGAAGAAGAACGATGGCTATTGGCTGGCAACTCTGTCAAAACCGTTAACGCTGGACTGTGTTGGAAGCGTTGAAGAGAGGGAAGTTTGAGATATAATAATAACAATATCGAATATTTGTTTTTGTCCATGTTATTAAGCTTACAACGAAGTTGACTAGTGTAATTTTTTGGACACACATAAAATATGTCGTATTTGTATGATGCTCCACAACATTGCGACTTCATAAGTGGCGATCTTAGTGACCAAGGCGATGAATATTTTGGTAAGTATGGTTCCCATGAAATAGTTGCGCGTAATTATGGTTTATTTGTTTATATTGCATCCAAATTTTAAGTATTTCACGTTAATTAAGATACTTTGTACCTCGTTTCATATTTGTGCATGCAACTAAGGAGATTCGATCGAATACGCCGAAATTTTAACTCTCGGTACCTCAAATTGTGAAGTGACCACATTTGTAAAACAACTAAACGTGTCAGGTAAACATTTTAATATAAAAATTGTTTCGTTATAATTACTTATGTGCGAAGGTTGGTACTACTTTACTATACCGGAGACATCTATCAATGATTTATTTCGCAATTTTTTACATTGCTAACGTACTATTCTGTATTGCGGAACATTTCTTTAGGTGAAATAATGGATATCTAACGAAAATAATGTCTATTTCTTACATACGATAGCCCCATCACGGGGACGAGGTATGCCTACTAGGTTAGGTTAGGCAGGTAACACTTTACTATACCGGAGACGGATTTCGTCAATTTTACAGGAGTAAGTACTGACGCAAATCATTTTCTGTAGCGTTGTTGATGTTCGGGAATGTAGTTTTCATCCATTTTAATGCGAATGCATGTAGTTTTCTACGAAAATCTATTTCCGACGCGCTATTGCTGTTGCCGGGTGTGGAAGATGCCATGGAATTTGTAATTCCGATGTTGTCCGTATATATGGTAAATTGAACGTAAGGAGTGCTAATGGAACCTAACCTAACAGGCCTAACTGGAGCGAATATACAATACCCGAAGTATCTTCAATTGCTTTCAAATTCCGTATACTCACAAATTTTGGCCTCGTAATCACGAATCTGCAGTTAAAATTTGGCGGTCACGTCTAAAAATTGCAATATAAGCCAAAATAAGTGGGTCCGCGAATGGAGTAAACACCAGTACCTATTCCATCTCGGCAGAACACCTCTCACTTGTTTATTTCGTCATTTTTCACATTGGTACTTACCTATTCTGCATTTCAAAAGATTCTTTAAGGTGTAATTTTGCTTTTTTCACGAAAATAATTTTGCATTTCAAAAGATTCTTTAAGGTGTAATTTTGCTTTTTTCACGAAAATAATTTGAATTTATCACATTAAGTGTAGCTTGAGTAGCATGGTGGAACATGTGGGTATGCATTGTTTCCAACCTTCGTAACTGAAAAATACCTAAATAGCCCCAAAAACCATCGGTGGATAGCCCCACGAACCATTTCCGGCAAGGTTAGGTTAGGCAAGCATAGTTAAAATTTTGTTCGTAAAACAATGCGATACAGCTTAAAAAAAAAAAACAACTTACTTCGCCTTCACTTCTTGCAAAACAGCAGCGTGGTTGGGAACACTGACATACGGAACATCCGGTTCATGTAGAGGAAGCAAATACAAGCAACAGCAATTGTGCGTCGGAGAGATATTTGTCTTCAAAAATACATGAATTCCCGGTCGAATAGATTACAGGATGGAAGAAAATACGTCCAAGAACTTTCAGAATGCTACACAAACTCATTTCCGTAAGTATTTTCTTCTGTAAAAATGAAGAAATTCGTTCTGCCGAGATCGTATAGTTACCAACATTTTTTCCACCTTATGCAAGATGCCATTTTCTCAGACATTGTAACGAATAACGAAGTTCACTTGTTCACATCATCAAACATGGTTACCATATTAGTGTATCTACAAACATAGTGGTAATATTTGCTCATAATTTTGCAATTTCTAGATGCGACCGCCAATTTTTAACTGCAGATTCGTGATCACTAGGCCAAAATTAGTGAGTATGCCGAATTTTAAAGCAATCGGAGATACTTCTAGTATTGTAAATTTATACCAAATTTTTACATGGTTCGATTTTGATTTTTGTCTGATAACACATACTGCAGAGTTTTAGTGATTACTGCGTTTCCTTGACACTGTTTTTTTACTTCCCAATACATGCTTTCGTAGTTAGGTTAGGCAGGTCAGCTTGTTTAGTTCCCTTAGCATTTTAACTTTAGTCGACACACTTGGATCCTATGAACCAGACAGAAATTTATTTTGCCTTTCAGTATGAATCGATTGGCAGCGATTGATGTGATGGGCTCAGTAGTCTCCTAGGCCTTTGTTCTCTTCGAGCCAGTGGAGTGGTTAACGTTGTGAGGGTACTAAATATGCCAAAAGCAACAACCATTGGGTCCCCAGGATCCAGGTGTGTCGTTAGTTACTTTTTGTGTTAACGTGATTTTTACATCGTCCACGCTAAAGACAAAAAAAAAAAACATCCTTGCAATCTTGAATGATTCAGTTATTGACAGATATCAGTGGTGCTGATAATGAATATGAGGTTAGTGAACATGAATGATATATAGTGGTAACAGGTGCTCTCGCTGTGGCTTTGGTCAGACTGTAGTTGTGTTATTTTTCTTATGTTTTATAATTAATATAATTACTATTTAATTACTGGCACATTAGGGAATCTCACATGAAGATTGGAGAGAATGATGTAGATTGTTGTTTATATGCATATTTTGTCATGATGTAAATATATTTATCAAAAGTTATCTATTTGTTACAGTGTGAATGTTTTTTTATGATATGAACATGCTGTTGTTTCAACTACGGTACTTGTTTACTATCCTTCGGACACATTTATTTATTTTTATGGAAAAAACTACTTACCGTAAAAAGTTCTTGTAGCATTGTCGAACATCGGGAAGGTGTTTTGTGTGATGTGGGAATGTTTTATAGCTGAAATTCATGTTGTTCGTTGAAAATTAATTCTCCGATGGAGAATAGCGTTTGGCGTGTACAGCTTCGTGCACCATCACCTTCGTACACCGTTGTGACTATTATGACGGGTCGTGACTATCATGACGCGTCGTGATTGTGTTTTGTTCATGTTCATTGGGTATCCAGTGTTTCGAACTGTCTGCGTTTGGAACGAGAGTTAGAAGCATGACATGTCTTGGATGCGTGGTGAAGTTTGTACCGGGTGTGGAGGATCCAGTGGGTTTTCTAATTGAACACGGGGTCGTGAAGAAAGGAAAGGAATGTCCAAAATGTGGCAGTGAATGTAAGCTACTCGTTAGAAGGAATGGGATGTGGGTATATGCATGTTCAAAGAGAGTGCAGAAATTGGAAATAATTGCGAACCATTGACGCTAACCCCACAAACCATTGGTGCGTGGTTAGGTTCATTCAGTTAGGTTAGGATACATAGTTAAAATTTGGTGTCGTGTTAGTATCAGGATCTAGAAATTGGAAATAATTGCGAACCATTGGCACGTAGTTAGGTTAGGATACATAGTTAAAATTTGGTGTCGTGGTAGTAATCAGGAATATATATAGTTGGTTGTGAAACAAAAACATTCGCGAAAATCAACAGTTTCAATTCCGAAAAATAACGCCTTATTTTCACTTATTTTGCAATTTGTAGATGTTTCATACTTATTCCAGGACGGATAGCCTCAAAAACGATTCACAGATAGCACCAAGAAAGATTACAATTTTCTTCGTAAAAAAAAATTATAAAGAAATAGATCTGATGAAGTTTGTTCTTGGGTTCCGAAGGTTGAAACACTGCATAACTATTGAAAATCGAAAGAAGACAAGCCCGACGCGTCATTATTTAGGAAGGTGTACGCACCATATTGTGTGTGAGGCAAGCGGAAAGGCTAGGAGAAAGAAGTACTCGTAATGTGAAAAATTGCTCTTACTTTGATCAAAACAACGTCAATACACCTTCAGGAATGTTCCGCGAAGCAGATACGTAAGTAGGAATGTCAAAAATTTGACAAACGACAAGCATGATGCGTGATTATGTAGGAAGGTGTACTCGCCATATTGTTTCAGGCAAGCAAAAATGCCTACCAGAAAGACGTACTGGTAAAGTGAAAAATTGCTCTTACTGTCATCAAAACAACGTTGATACACCTTCAGGAATGTTCCGCGAAGGAGATACGTAAGTACGAATGTCAAAAATTGAGGAAACTAAAAAATTAGAGGTGTCCGAAGGATAGTAAATTTTTACCGAACTTATTTCCGTAAGTAGTTTCTTCTGTAAAAATGAAGATATCTGTTTGTGCAATAGTAAATTTTTACCAGATCAGCCATTTAACTGCTGGAGTTCTCACTTATGGGTTGAGGAGGCATTCCGCTTGAGACTATGTGATGTTATTTTAAAGCTAAGAGCCCTAAGCCTACCCACCTAACCTGAATATGAAAGCTGGAAACAACAAGGTAACGGTTCAGATTGTTTTGTGATTTTTTTCAAATTCTCACAGCAGAAAGACTAATTATCATAGAATTTTGGCAATCATTGAACTCTCCTTAAAGTAATGAACACTGTTTGAATTTAGAAAAAAGGTAATTTATGTTGGAAAAAGGAACTTAAAAAATACCTTTCGCAAGCATGTGTGCTCGCCATGGACAAAGCCTTCTCCTTTAACAGAAGTGACAGCTAAGAGCCCTAAGCCTACCCACCTAACCTGAATATGAAAGCTGGAAACAACAAGGTAACGGTTCAGATTGTTTTGTGATTTTTTTCAAATTCTCACAGCAGAAAGACTAATTATCATAGAATTTTGGCAATCATTGAACTCTCCTTAAAGTAATGAACACTGTTTGAATTTAGAAAAAAGGTAATTTATGTTGGAAAAAGGAACTTAAAAAATACCTTTCGCAAGCATGTGTGCTCGCCATGGACAAAGCCTTCTCCTTTAACAGAAGTGACAGCAAGTATCGTAGAATAGTGGGGATGAATGTAGAAGAAATTTGGAACCTTCCTGAAACTAATGAGCACATTTTACATTTCGAAAAATCCCAATTTATGGGTAAAAATAAGATGCTGTAGGTACCTTGTCAAAACTCCTCATTTCGCACTCTTGATGCATTACACGGACTAACACTTAACGTAACTATGAAGGCAATTAGGGTATTATTTTAATGCTAAGAGAAAACCTGACCTTCCTAATCTAATCACAAAAGCATTTTGGGTTGTTATTAAAATTCTAAAGGAACTACTCCTAACTTAACTGCGAAAGCATGTATTGAACGAAAACTTTTCGCATTTTGGCAACAAGAATTATGTAGTAGTATGTGGAAGTAAAAAGTCAGTGTCATGGAAACACAATTAGTAATCGCTAGAACTCTGCCGTATGTGTTCATTCATTCATTGTTTTCTGCCTAATTGGCAGGTTTTTCACTGCAATCTCCAGCTTTCCCTATTCTTCGCCTTACGCTTCGTAATAGCATACGACCTAGTTAATTTAATATCATCCATAAGCTGATATCTCTTTCTTCCACGGACTTTTCTTCCTTCAACCATTCCCTCCAAGGCATCCCTTAGCAGGCAGTGCCTTCTTAGACAGTGTTCTAACCAGTTTATTTTCCTCTTCTTGATGGTCTCCAGTATAGATCCTTTTTCACCAACTCTTTTCAGTACGGCTTAGTTTCTTTCTTGTCCGTCCATTTTACACGCTCCATTTTTCGCTATGTCCACATTTCAAAAGCTTCGAGTCGTTTCTCTTCATTTCTTCTCAACGTCCAGGTTTCTGCACCATATAGTGCTACACTCCACACAAAACATTTCACTAATCTCTTCCTTAGACCTATGTCCATGGGTCCACAAAAAACATTTTTTTCTTCTATTGAAAGCTTCTTTTGCTATTGCGATTCTCATTTTCATTTCTTGTTTGCAGCTCATGTCACTGCTTATAGTGCATCCAAGGTACTTGAAGCTATCCACTTGCTGGATTCTTTCACTGTTTGCTCTCACATTAATATTCCTTGGTTTCCGTCCAATAACCATTGCCTCTGGCTTCTTTACATTAATCTTCATCCCATACTGCTCACAGCTGCTGTTTTAACTCTTCTAACATACTATTTATGGTTATTTCATCCTCAGCGAATAATGCCATGCCATCAGCAAATCTTATGCAGTTTATTCTTCTTCCTCCCAATTTGACACCTCCTGTTCCCTGGAAACAATTTTTCACTATATCTTCTAAATAGATATTAAACAAAGTAGGCGATAGGCAGCATCCTTGTCGTACTACTCTTCCAATTTCACAGCCTTCTGTCATTTTGTCTCCTGTTCTCATTTTAACTCGTTGATTCATGTATAAGTTGCTTAGAAGTCTCCTCTCTTTCCAATCTACCCGAATTTTCTTCAGAATTTCTGAAAGTTTAACCCAATTCACTTTATCAAAAGCTTTCTCCAGGTCTACAAATACTACAAACACCTCCTTAACAAACTTAAATCAAAATCGAACCATAAAGAAAATGTATACGTATCATGATGAAATAGCAATAAAACAATACAAACTTGGGCCTAACAAAATATCAGTTGGTAATTTCCAGGTTGACAGTAATTGAATTAGTGCTTGTAAAGAAATACCGTGCGTTTATTTCGATCTGCAGCCGAGAGATCGGGAGAAGCCTGGCGGGCGGCGCTGACGGAGATGCCGACATTTGCGGCCTGTAATGCCCGCTTATTTTTATAGACATATGCAGACATTTATATAAATATTGCAAAACGATCACTAACCTGTGTTATAACACGCAAAAGTTCTTCTGTAATTCATCCAAGTTCTGCTCTTATATACACAAAAAAATACGCTTTAGAAACGATGTTAAGAGCCTCAGATAATAAAACATTTTAATCATAGTTTTGACCAGTAACGTCCTGCTTAAGTTTATATCCTTGAAAGAGTTTTGTGCCGATGGGGATCGTTTGGAGGTTTTGAATGTGCAACACTGTATCAAGATTACGCTGTAGAAGAAACCGTTAAAAGTCAATAGTGTTCGTGAGCTTCCTTGCAATCCGAAATCTCCGAGCTCGAGTTTTTTGTTCCTTCGCGACTAGATGAAGACAGAGTTGTAAATATAGTGGCGAGCAATGTAAACCAAGAGCATGTTAATTTCGTACTGTGCGCAAGAGTGTTATTCTTGGTTACTTGCAGTTACTTGTTTGTGTTATTGTAGTGTGTATGTGTGACGTGTCAGTGAGACGATTGGAATGCCAGCCGCAAGATTCACGTTAGAACAAAGATTTTTTTATGTATGATACGTACCTACGTGAAAACAAACTCGTGTCGAGACGTGTGTAGGTAATTTGTACAGAAATTCCCATGCGTTTCAACTCCACACAGAGATACGGTTAGACATCTTGTCCTTAAATTACGAGAAACTGTATCGTTAAATTTTAAAACACCTAAGCAAAAACGACGGATTCTAACCGAAGCAAAACTCGATGATATTGGTGCAACGTTAGAACGTTCTCCAAACAAACCTCTATGCCGTGTTTCACAAGAGGTGGGCGTGTCAAAATCATCGGCACATACAGTCACTAAGCTACTAAAATTAAAACCATACTCTTATAACACAGGTTAGTGCTTGTTTTGCAATATTTATATAAATGTCTGCATATGTCCATAAAAATAAGCGGGCATTTCAGGCCGCAAATGCCGGCATCTCCGTCAGTGCCGCCTGCCACGCTTCTCCCGATCTCTCGGCTGCAGATCGAAATGGACGCACGGTACATATATAAAAGTGTATGGAATGGAAAAGTCAATCTCCACAAAACATGCAGTAAGTAATCAGTGTGTGTACGGCCGTGAATAGAAATTGAACCATGAATGTGTGTGGTGATTAGTTCAGGATTAAGCATTCGGAACTTTCATCTGAAGTATGTCCAGTAGCTATATGTCTCTTCCCCTCTCAAATATCTGTATTTTTTTTCAAAATTCAAATTAACTGTTATTAAGATGATATCAGAAGTTATTAGAGTACAAGAACATATATTTACGTAGTTGTGGAGGTTAGCAGTATGTTTTTTTTTCCTGTAAACCTGCAGTGGATATTTGTAATGTGATTGTAATTCTTAGAAATTACCTACTTCACTATTTTTCCCCATGGCAGGATAGAACATTATAGGGTGCTCAGTTGCCATTTTTTAAAAAGTAACTAGTAGAGTGTAGATTTTTTATGTTTTTTCTCATTTTCTGTATCATGCGTAACATTAAATCACTATAAGAAACATGCCAAAGTGTTTGCACTGTTGCTAGCTGAATTTTAAAATCTACAGTGATATGGTAGTGGATCATATTATAAAATGTTTTGCATAGTTTTTATGATATTGCCGGTAGAAACTTTTTTTTAGAATTGATTACTTTTAACCCAATGTTGCATTAATTAATATATGTTTTAAGGTCACATTTTCAAATGTTTAGCTTTATCTTAGTTGGATTCATAGTTTTCTTAGCCCGTATTTGAAATAAATAAATAAAAATGCTCGTGCCTGAATTATTTTTAATTTTGTTTACCCCTGACCATTACATTGTCCTACTTTGTACACATGCACCACACTACTCCGCTTGTGATAAATCACATTGCTTAAGTTCAGTTTCACAAGTTATACAGAATGATAAGAAAACTTAGGTTGTGCTGAAAATGTGTGTGCCAGAAGGTTTGAAGTTTTGGAAAACTTAATTTGTGCAATTGATACTTTAGAATGTAATAATTTTTAAAACTTGTTGAAAATCTTGTTACAAAGTTAACAATATTGCCCATGAGTTGTTCTGTTTAACCTGTATAAACAATAATAGGTACCCTTGATCCTCTGTATCCCCTTGAGAAAGTGAAATATTTATGAATATTATGTTGTTTATGAATTTTTTCCGTTGTTTTTATCCTGCGGAGATGTGTTATTGTGAAATAAAGTTTTGTCTGTCTGTTACTTTAGCATGTTACTCTTAATTATAATGGAAAACTGCCACGTTCGATACCCGGTGGAGGCACATAGTGGTTCGGGTCCCACTTTAACCTGTAGGTCCAGTCCCGATTAGCCTTACTGTGCATAAAGTGGACATAAATAACAAAATCAATCAATCAATAATGGAAAACTGCAAGAATCATGTTAACTGTGCTTTGAACCAACGAACTCGGGTCTGTAAATTGGGTCTTGTACTTACTAAAACTGAATTGTCTGAACTAATATTTTGTTTTTTTAATGTAGGCCTAAGTGTTATGCAGTAAGTTAAATAACATCTCTCTTTTCTAGATTATGATCATGAAAGTGGCCAGCCAGTGAATCAAGGAAACAGGGATGAAAATGTTGATAACAAAGAAAACTTGGTTAATAGTCAGACAAGGACAGGTACTGTACCACATTATCAATACAAGGAAACATGTTAAGCAATTACCAGTGCTCGAAAAATCTTCTTCAGAGCTAGTCGCCAGCTCTGAAAATCAGGTGGCAGGAAACCACCTACTAGCAATTGTGCATACTTCATAAAAAACTGAGCATCACCATATTCAAAACATAGCTAAATCATGTGAGAAAGCAAGAAATGAGGGGTTGTGGAACAAAGAGTAAGAAATTGTTACAGATTCTATGCAATGTTCACGTTGACAAAAAAAAACATTTGCTAACTTATGCTACAGCGCCTTGAATAACGTAGTGTGGAAAACGACCCAAGAAACTGGTTCCCCAGATGGATGAGAACATAGATTGCAGTGCGATCAGTATCGGTGCTAATTTTCTTATGAAAGTAATGCGGCTTTGTTAGTTTTTGGAATATATTGTGTAGATTTGTTTGTCTTGAAATTCGGTACGTGAATGCATGGAAACAGTTATATTTGTGGAGTAATTTGCAGTCATGAAATGGCATTAATTTGGAAAGAAAAGTAAAATAAAATTAATAAATAAATAGCATGCGTGCGTAACACAAGAAGAAACATCGCAATGTGTTTCCGGACGTCAGGTCTTGGACTGTGTATTAGAGTTTATTTTCCTATGTTATTAGAATATAAATAGTATCCTGAGAGATATTTTGTACCGAGGTGACAAACCACAAGTGTCGCTTGAAAGCGAGTAGTCGATAATCAATGCAGTCTTTCGAACCGTAGGGACACAAGCTCTGACTGCATCGTTTCCTAAAGGAGATTTTAGACCAAAGCGACATGGGTCCGTCTGTCCAAGGCAACTTCCATACCAAAGTGAGACGCGACACATGTCGCTTGGAAACAAGCCAATCAAGAGAAACATTTCACATTGTAAAGGCATAATGGGAAGCATAGGCCAGCATTCGGTTGGTGAAATCCTCAAGCGATAAGTATCGTGTGCCACTTGTCGCTTTGGTGTGCAATCTCCCTAAAGCAAGACACTCATTGCATAGCTCATGCGCATACAACAAACCACGGCAACACGTTGCAAGCTATTGAGGAAATGACCCAGTTTGAACGACACACAAGCGACAAAGCGACACATGTGGTTTATCGTGTCGCCTAGATCTGTTGTTCGCACAATTAGCAGCAAACGCTTGCTAATAGACTGAAGTGCCGCTTCAAGGCTGTCGCTTGTCACTTAGTTGGGAACTCCCCTTGTAGCACGTCGCTTCGGTCTGAGCACCTTCCTTTAAGGAGCTTTCCGACCGAAGTAACAAGTAGCATGCTAATACGACATATGAACGTGTCGTTTGCTATTTCGACCCTCATACGCAATGAATGCTATTTTACAGTCTAGAAGTGTCTGTGTCATTAGTCACATCAGTGTAAACATCCCGTGTCGCTTGTCCCATTGGTCTGAAAGTTTCCTGACTCATGTCTATATCATTAAGGACGTTTTGTGGGTTTCCCCCTTGTCGTTTCATGCAATCATCCTTTCATTGCCGCTATTAGTTTAAAGCGGAAGAAATGAGACAGTAAATATAAAAAATATAAATGCTTCAGTTTGTATATCTTTAAAAGAAATGATGGTGATGATGATGATAATAATAATGAACCTAATTCATACATAAAAATTTAGTTGCCAAGAGTATTTCACGCGTATATTTTGTCCCATATTATTAATGAAAGTAACGATAACAGGACGTGGTCGACTGTCTACAATGTTCGTTAATATCTTTGTGACCACTGTACCAAATATTATAGCAATTGTTACATTCATAGAAATGCCTCATGTAAAAGAATCAGACGTTGCAGCGAAAACTCCATTTACTTCCATTGTAAGCAGACGAATACCATGCACCGAGACCAACACCAGCACCTCTAGCGGTATCATTTTCGAGTGGAACCAGCCAGAGATGCCAGAACAATGCCGTTTTCCACACTACATTATTCAAGGTGCTGTACTTATACTGTACTGCAATTTGAACTTAGAATATTCAAAATTTTGTACATGCAAACTTAAAAAAACGACAATATTACAGCAAAAGATCACAGTCGCCAGCCTGAAATTTTTAGTCACCATGGTGACGGGAATTTTTCGAGCCCTGGCAATTACCTATAAAATTATGCAAGACAATGTTAGCAACACTTACCTGCATTTGGTTGTCTTAAGTTTTTGGAAAGACTTTATCTTTCTTCAGGGATGAAGAGGTTAGCAAGAATGGCAAGGAGGTAAAACCAGTATAAAAATTGTCAAAAGGTCGCATAAAAGTAGCCCAAAGTAAAATTTTGTCTTGGAAATAACAGTGCTGGTGACCTTTCATACACCTGTGAGAAAGTGGGAAATTTTGTACTGTTTATGAATTTTTAGTTAAATATGAATGTTTTCTGTGAAATGTTTTAGCGTTGTAATGGATGGTTTTTATGTGCTACCACTTATCACATCATGACTCCCTGCTGATCATAATTTTAGTTTTTTTTTTTTTAATTATAGGTTAGTCAGCCTCTGTGGCAAGGAGTTCGCACACGTAGTCAGGGGTCCAGGGTTCGAATCCCAGCCTGCCATGGTTGTTGTTTGTGTGTCCCTTCATATTATCACTCATTCTCATCTTTGTGATTAGCCAAAAGTGGCAGAAATGCAAAGTAAAGTAAATCAAATCAATCATGAATATACTCTTTGTATCTGCAGTTACTTAGTAGAAAATGTAATTTTTCCAGGTAGTCTTGGATTAAATGGTGTTGGTAATTGTATATTGCTAAGTTGGGAGTGTTAGGTGAAATGCTAGATTTTGATTTATTTGTGTGTGTGCATGCATGCATGCATGCAACAATATTTTGTTGAAAAAAACTGCGAAACTTCTAGGATATGAGGAATTGAGAAAATGCTTCTCCACTGCAGTTTAAATATCTCAGTTGTGTTTTGTTTCCCTATCTTGAAATAAATTTTGTTTCGTAAAACACTGAAATCCGTTGAGTAGATAAAAAAAGAAGTAAGAATGGTGTATGGTCGTAAGACGGTCTCAAAATAACTTTTACTTGCAGTTGTGGTCTTGTGCTTGTTATTCCACAGATTGCTTTAATTGGCCAGATGACCACACACCTACCAAGAACACATCAATATTTGAACATGTCATTAAATTGAAGGGCTACTTTTATGTGACTCCAAAGCATGTCTTTGGAATGACCTCCCGTTAGCCACTACTGATGCAATCTTGCATTTTTTTTTTTACTTTACTTCCTCAATTTTTACCCACATTTTTAACCCTTTACCATGTTTGCTAATAAATAACCTTCTTGTTTCTGAAGAAGGGTTTGGGCAACCAATAGGTGCGTATTTTGACTGTTGCTTTGGTTAATTTTATGAAGTTGATGACATAATATCATCAACTTATGACATGAAATATCACCTTTTTGATTATTACGGATAAGTTATAGGCTGAATAATTGCAGACGTCATGCATCACAATGTATTTATAAAATGATTATCTATGCCAGATTTCACTAATTGAAGGGCTCAAGTGTAAAACATTGTGACATTTTGGTCTTTTTTGAGTTACAAAGTAAAATGTGTCATCCTTCAATTTTCGAGTGAAATTGCAAAACAAATCATAACATGAGAACTAATGGTCGTAGAGCATCGTTTCTCAACCTATAGGGCGTGACCCACTGCTGGGTCCCGAGAGGGCATTTGGTGGGTTGCGTAGTTGAGCTCGAACATTTTCTGCGTCATAAGAACCTATTCCATTGGGGACTCCCTGATGGCACGGTGGTAGCGTTGTCGCTTTGTAATCAAGGAGTCCCGGGTTCGATACCCAGTGGAGGCACATAGTGGTTTGGATTCCAATTTAAACTTAGGTCCAGTCCCGATTAGCCTTACTGTGCATTTAAACTTAAGTTCAGTCCCGATTAGCCTTACTGTGCATAAAGTGGACTTAAAACAACAAACAAACATTAGTCACATTAGTTTGGTGAGTAAAAAAATTGTTTTAAATTTCAGCATGTATGTTTAGTTAATGTTAGACTACAGTAAATAAGTCTTTTAAATTACATATTTACTTTTTGTAGAAAGAAGTATGTGTAATTTGTTTTTAAGCAAGCGTAAAAGAGAGCTTCTTAAAGTACTCGATGTTAGCAATAGTATGATTATAAACTGGGTTCAAATCCGTATAAGTAATTCTGCCAGCACCTAATGCTTATGGGTCCCATCCTTCAAGGTGGGTCCTGGACTGAAAAGGGTTGAGGTCCACTATCATAGAGGAAAGTTTTTTTTTTATGACACACCTTTCAGCGGATGTGAAATTTATATCATTTACCTCCCAATGATGACAAAAAGGAGAAAATCTATGTTAAAAAAAATTTTGTATTTGACCAAAGATAATGAAAAATTTAGAAAGTGGTGTTGAAAATAGATTGATACTTCTTGAGTGTAGAAAATATCAATGTGTAAGGAGTGCAGTTTGCCAGCGTTCGAAAAAAGTATGGAAAATCACTTCTAGCATTTGCACTATGGATGCTGAAAATACTAAATTTGCAGGGAAGCATGATGAAATACCATTCTTTGAGGAGATGTAATACCCTTCCCACAATTAAAATAAAATGCAAGACATGCCAAATTTAAGAAAAACGGAATTTTTCGGAAAATTTCGAAAACTGGGCTTTTCCCGCTAGATCCCTAATTGTCACATGTTGTGAACATGTTCTTTTGTTTTCATTATTACATGTAAAAATAAAATATATCAACAAAAAGTTGTGGTTGAAGAGTAATAACCCATTTATAAATTCTATTCCAGAATACTCGAACTTACTTCGTTAATAATAGTAACAATGAACGTATTGTTTTTAGATTCGTGTATGTCATACCTTCATGTGTGTGTACAAATGGACAAAATAGGCAGAACTGAAATATCATGTTTGAAGTTTTGAAGAAATTGCATGTTAATTGTGGTGCTAAGAGATTTATCTGCCATTAGTGTAGGTTAGAGGTATAAATGGTTGCTTAAAATATTTAATTCTGTGCAGGTCATTTGTTGCCAAGCTCTCATCAGATGAAATTTCACAGTGATGTGGTTTCTATACAATGCCTAATTTTGACACAGTAACTTTAACAAATGTCTTTAGGGATACTGTTAAACTGATACATTTATATTAAGTTTAAAGAATCTAATATTTCACAATGTATCAGGATGTCTTTTTTTGTATGAGTTTGATTGGGTAACATTGCACAAGACACAGACTGGATGTTATTCTTTTGTGAAGATGAGTTTTGGATTTTAACTTTTGCAAATGATTCTTTGAAGCTTCGAGGTCTATTTCATCTCCATACTTGATGATGAAATACTATTGTGGGGAGACAGACTATTTTTAAAATATACAGTATTTGATTGGTAAAATTATTGACCATGCTATAATATGAGCATTTTAGAGAGTGTAGGCTTTCTTCTGATCTTGAATTCCTCGGCTTACACTAAGTTCTAAAAACCACTTTAAGACATACATACATGGTTGGACATTTTTTTTCAGTAAATATATATTTTTGTGGGTTTTCCCAAGAAATAGAAAAAAGGTTGTTTCTCAAAGAGTAGTATTTTGTTGTACCTAAACTCAAGGAACTAGCCATAGCTTGAACCAATAGCCTACTTAAGAATAATTGACAATGCTACTATTTTGCTATTGCGTAAGAGGTGTTAATTATTATTGTTTTAATGATAAGCTATGGAAGAATTTTAAAGTAAGCACGATTGCTGCTAAATAGTAATGCTACAGTTCAATACTGGGTGGAGTCACATGTTGGTTCAGGTTCCACTTTAAACTGTCTTATTCAAAATAAGACAAACTCCAGTTCTTTTCGACAATGGTTCTCATTCTGTGGATTTGAAAAGCCCATGCTTTACAACTTTTAAGAAATGCAAAATAAATTCAGCTTTTGATAAACTTCAAATACTGGTAGTTCGAGTGTGCCAACATGGACAACAACCAAAAAGGCTGGCTTCCGTGGCGGAATGATTAGCACATCACACTACGATGCCAGGGGTTCCGGGTTCGAATCCCAGCCTGGGCATGGATATTTGTGAGTGACTGTTCATCATCCCCATTTTCGCAAATTACCCAAAAGTGGTACAAGAGCAAAGTAAAATAAAACAAATCAATAAACAACTAAAAGGGGGGGGGGAGAGAAAAGCAGGGTTCAAATATCATCTCTGATTTTCGAGAATGACTTTTGATTTACCACAATGTGATGCTAGTTCATGTGTTGGCCATACATACTGTTATTAACCAGGAGAATAACATGGCTGTTTTTCTTCTGTTTTCCAGTAACTGCTTTCATCAACCGTGTGTGTTGTTGCAAGATGAGAATAAAAAGCAAGTAATAATGATAAATGGGTCTGCATTGTTATTAATTCCCATCTTTACTATTTATTTTGTTTATTACCCTGTTCATGTTCAAAACGTGTGTGATATTCCTCTCTAATGAGGGATGTGTATGACGTTTTTAATTTTTTTATCTGTGTTTGTTATTTATATGACTAATAATAATAAAACAACCCATGGCTCTACAGCCTTCAAGAGCCTTGGCCTATCTCCTGACTGCCAGTCTCCCTCCCACAGTCCTACCTAGAGGTGTGAAGATCTTCAACCAGTAATGGGGTGATGTGGAGTTAGCACCTCGAACCTCCAGCCGTTATAGGAAATATCTGTGACCGGGTTTCACTAGTCACTTGTAGCTCCCCAATTTCCTCACGATGGTGGGTTGCCACCGGTCCTATACACAGGCCGAAAACCCAGGGGGACTATTTATATGACTATAATCAGTGCTTATTTTTCCAATTTAATTACATATGTAATGTAAAAGTATATTGAGTTAAGTCAATTATTTTCGTTTTTAATTCACTGCTTGTTCATAATTTACATTGCATATATTTTTCAACAGGTGGAAAACGCAAAAGGGTGTCATCGGTGCAGACACCAGGAAGTAACAGAAGGGATGAAGTGTTTGAAGACACAGAGGATGACGAAAGTCTTGGAAGCTGTAGTTTCATCATGAGGTAAATGTTGTACTGATGCCTTTTTTAATAAAAACTTTTTTGTACACTCCTGTTCAGATAAAGTGACACATTCTTCAACTATTGAACCCTATTAACCTCTTGAGTAGGTTCATTTATGTTTCCGTGTGACTTACTCACTCACTATCATAAATAAGCATAAAATTGAAATTCGTTAATTTACTTACGTAAAGTGAGTATAAAGTTGTCGTAGACGAAGTTTCGGTGGCAACTGCCCCCTTCTTCAGGTCATGAAGTCGGCTATTGCGTGCCTACGTAAAGCTTCGTCATTTAGAAAGGATCAAGGTATATGTATGGACAGATTGAATGTCAAACAAGGAGTTGCGTATGATACTTGCCTCCCGCTCATCGTCTGGGTTAACCTTGAAACAGATTTCTTTACATTTTTGATTATTCCATTTCTTCAACATCTCTAACCAAATTTCATGAATATTTCCCATCATCCCTGTTCAGATTATTTTCTCTATCTTTACATATAAATGAGGCCTCGTGAACATTCCTGCTTAATAATTTGTCTTCCTTGCGTATAACTTCCCGAGTGATTATCTCATGCTCCGATAATCCCATGCGGGAGTTTCCATCTCTAATATCTTTAGCGTGCTCTTACCATCTGACCCCCATACTCCTGCCAGGCACGTAGGCACGTAATAGCAAACTTCATGACCTGAAGAAGGGGGCAGTTGCCACCGAAACGTCGTCTACAACAACTTTATACTCACTTTACGTAAGTAAAGTAATAAAAAGAAGTGTCAAATGGGGATGATTAATAGTTGCATAAGAGAAGCGTATGGTACGGTGCATAAACTAAATAGACAATGTTTAGAACTACATTTAGAGCTAAGCTCAACATTGGACGGGATAACCTGGAATTGAATAGAAGAAAGACACCACAAATATGTGGAGGCGACTAAGAATGAGAATAGGATAAGAATTCAAAACAAGTTAACTAGAATAAGGAAGAATATAAAGGTAGGAGATATAAGGAAAGTGGATAGGCGAGAGGAAGCAGGCGATATGAAAAGCAATGTACTTAATTTAACTGATAAGGAATTTGCATCCGGATTTGATTATGGAAAAAGGCCAAAAATTCGCGATAGGAAAAGCAGAAATAGATAAAGAAGAGTTTATGATCGCTGCGGAAAGAATAGGGGCGATCCAGGATGATAAAGATGACAAAAGGGAATTAAGGAGTAAGATACATGACATTATAGAACAACAAATCGGAAAGAGAATGGAAAAGGGTTTGATAAAGGAGGGGGCAAAAATAGCAAAAGATACAGAAAGAGATTAGACAAGGTCAAAAAATGACATTTATAATAAGATCAGACAAAGAAAATAGGATGGTCGCCATAAGTAAAGAAGACTATAGGAATAAATTAGAAGAGTGTTTTACAGGCGATGACTACATAGAGATAAGTAAGGACCCCATTAATAAGATTAGGAGGGATACAAAAAGAGAGATTGAAATTAGCTTGACTTTGAGTAGGAGTGAGAACAAAAGGCTAATAGGAGATTGTAAAAAAGGAACTATCCCTGTGGCATTCGGCATTCCTAAAATGCATAAAGATGGCATCCCTTTAAGACCAATAATACCCACGTATTCCCACCCCAGTTACGGAATAGCTAAGATCTTGGTGGGAAGAACTAAGGAAGTGCGGAAAAACACGGCTTTCAGCATGATGCATGCGTGGGAGGTTAAGGGGGAAATTGAAAACACTGAATTAGAAAATGAAGACAGAATTGCTAGTTTTGATATAGTCAACCTTTACCCCAGCGTACCACGAGAGAAGGCTGCTGATTGCTTACATTGATGGTTGGTGGGGAATGGTACGGATGTAATAGCCACGTGGGAGTACGTGAGGTGGTTTAACGTAAGTACAGGTCATAATTATTTTTACTGCAATGATAAAATCTTTATATAAAAGGAAGGTCTAGCAATGGGAAACCCCATATCAGGGATAGTTTCAAGTATTTGTGCATTTTATTGAGAATTAATTTTTAAAATTACCTACCATGGAAGAGATTTGGCATTTGCAAATTACCTACTCAAGAGGTAACCATAAAATCGAAATTCGTTAATTTACTTACGTAAAGTGAGTATAAAGTTGTCGTAGACGAAGTTTCGGTGGCAACTGCCCCCTTCTTCAGGTCATGAAGTCGGCTATTGCGTGCCTACGTAAAGCTTCGTCATTTAGAAAGGATCAAGGTATATGTATGGACAGATTGAATGTCAAACAAGGAGTTGCGTATGATACTTGCCTCCCGCTCATCGTCTGGGTTAACCTTGAAACAGATTTCTTTATATTCTTGATTATTCCATTTCTTCAACATCTCTAACCAAATTTCATGAATATTCCTATCATCCCTACTCAGATTATTTTCTCTATCTTTACATATAAATGAGGCCTCGTAAACATTCCTGCTTAATAATTTGTCTTCCTTGCGTATAACTTCCCGAGTGATTATCTCATGCTCCGATAATCCCATGCGGGGGTTTCCATCTCTAATATCTTTAGCGTGCTCTTACCATCTGACCCCCAGTTTGCCCCACATACTCTTTCTTACACTGACATTTGATTCTATATATGCCATTTTTTCCTTCTAATTCATCGCCTTTTCTTTTCCCCTCTTTTTTATAACTATTAAAGTGTTTTTCTATGCATTTAGGGGCTTTCATCCCACATTTAATTTTGTATGTTTTTGTTACTCTTTCCACTTTTTGCGATACCCCTGAAGTATGGAATAGCCACATACCTATATTCCCCTTTTTCCTCATTTACATTCTCCCCCTTATTTACTTTGTCTTTATTTTCATCCTTGGAGCATTTCTTTCTCGCCCTACGTAAATTCCTACGCATTTCTTCATTTTTGTACCCATTCTTTCTACCGGTTTAAAAAATCCATGCTATTTCATCTTCCAGCATCGTCTTACTATTGCATAGTCTTAGGGCTCGGATAAAAAAGTTTAAGAAGGCATTGTATTTGGTCCTCATAGCGTGTGCAGATTCCTTATTTATATACGTATCTCCTGATAAGGGTTTATGGAAGACGCCCGTTTCGATTTTCCTATCTGTCTTGTTGATCTTAAAGTCTGAAAAGCTAATCCTATTATCCTTCATGTCCTCTCTTGTAAACTTAATCCGTGCCTCTTCTTCTCCTAAATTCGCATACAGGCAATTCAGCACCTTATCTTTCCCAATTACTAAGATGTCGTCTACGTATCTCCCGTAGTATTTGACTCCATTGCTTACTGTGTTTAAAGCTGCATTCTCAATAAAATGCACAAATACTTGAAACTATCCCTGATATGGGGTTTCCCATTGCTAGACATTCCTTTTGTATAAAGATTTTATCATTGCAGTAAAAATAATTATGACCTGTACTTACGTTAAACCACCTCACGTACTCCCACGTGGTTATTACATCCGTACCATTCCCCACCAACCATCAATGTAAGCAATCAGCAGCCTTCTCTCGTGGTACGCTGGGGTAAAGGTTGACTATATCAAAACTAGCAATTCTGTCTTCATTTTCTAATTCAGTGTTTTCAATTTCCCCCTTAACCTCCCACGCATGCATCATGCTGAAAGCCTTGTTTTTCCGCACTTCCTTAATTCTTCCCACCAAGATCTTAGCTATTCCGTAACTGGGGTGGGAATACGTGGGTATTATTGGTCTTAAAGGGATGCCATCTTTATGCATTTTAGGAATGCCGAATGCCACAGGGATAGTTCCTTTTTTACAATCTCCTATTAGCCTTTTGTTCTCACTCCTACTCAAAGTCAAGCTAATTTCAATCTCTCTTTTTGTATCCCTCCTAATCTTATTAATGGGGTCCTTACTTATCTCTATGTAGTCATCGCCTGTAAAACACTCTTCTAATTTATTCCTATAGTCTTCTTTACTTATGGCGACCATCCTATTTTCTTTGTCTGATCTTATTATAAATGTCATTTTTTGACCTTGTCTAATCTCTTTCTGTATCTTTTGCTATTTTTGCCCCCTCCTTTATCAAACCCTTTTCCATTCTCTTTCCGATTTGTTGTTCTATAATGTCATGTATCTTACTCCTTAATTCCCTTTTGTCATCTTTATCATCCTGGATCGCCCCTATTCTTTCCGCAGCGATCATAAACTCTTCTTTATCTATTTCTGCTTTTCCTATCGCGAATTTTTGGCCTTTTTCCATAATCAAATCCGGATGCAATTCCTTATCAGTTAAATTAAGTACATTGCTTTTCATATCGCCTGCTTCCTCTCGCCTATCCACTTTCCTTATATCTCCTACCTTTATATTCTTCCTTATTCTAGTTAACTTGTTTTGAATTCTTATCCTATTCTCATTCTTAGTCGCCTCCACATATTTGTGGTGTCTTTCTTCTATTCAATTCCAGGTTATCCCGTCCAATGTTGAGCTTAGCTCTAAATGTAGTTCTAAACATTGTCTATTTAGTTTATGCACCGTACCATACGCTTCTCTTATGCAACTATTAATCATCCCCATTTGACACTTCTTTTTATTACTTTACTTACGTAAAGTGAGTATAAAGTTGTTGTAGACGACGTTTCGGTGGCAACTGCCCCCTTCTTCAGGTCATGAAGTTTGCTATTACGTGCCTACGTGCCTGGCAGGAGTATGGGGGTCAGATGGTAAGAGCACGCTAAAGATATTAGAGATGGAAACTCCCGCATGGGATTATCGGAGCATGAGATAATCACTCGGGAAGTTATACGCAAGGAAGACAAATTATTAAGCAGGAATGTTTACGAGGCCTCATTTATATGTAAAGATAGAGAAAATAATCTGAATAGGGATGATGGGAAATATTCATGAAATTTGGTTAGAGATGTTGAAGAAATGGAATAATCAAAAATGTAAAGAAATCTGTTTCAAGGTTAACCCAGACGATGAGCGGGAGGCAAGTATCATACGCAACTCCTTGTTTGACATTCAATCTGTCCATACATATACCTTGATCCTTTCTAAATGACGAAGCTTTACGTAGGCACGCAATAGCCGACTTCATGACCTGAAGAAGGGGGCAGTTGCCACCGAAACTTCGTCTACGACAACTTTATACTCACTTTACGTAAGTAAATTAACGAATTTCGATTTTATGGTTACCTCTTGAGTAGGTAATTTGCAAATGCCAAATCTCTTCCATGGTAGGTAATTTTAAAAATTACCACTCCTCATCAGTCTCCAAAAGTGCAAATTCTATACTCAAAGAAGATGAACTTATCCTTTCGCTGCTTTGAGTCATTGTGGGAAAATGCAAGACTTCAAAATGCATGAAGCCAGGGATCCTGTTTTCAAATCCCAGCCTGGGCATGGGTGTTCTTTTTGAGTGCCCCTTCCTCGAATTCGTCATGTCAGAATTCATCTTCATCATCGTGATTAGCCAAAAGTGGCAGGGCCTTGTAATCAAGGATTCCCGGTTTCAATACCCGGTGGAGGCACAAGTGGTTCAGATCCTACTTTAAACTGTAGGTCCAGTACCAATTAGCCTTACTGTTCATAAAGTGGACTTAAAACACCAGCTCAAACCAATCAAACCAAACCAAAAGTGGCAGGAAAGCAACCGTAATAAACCTAATTCAATCAATCTAAAAAAACACTCACGGCTCCTGAATTGGCACACATGTCAGCTATAAGAAAGATTATGTACTATATTATGTACAAATATAAAATAAGCACAGCTAGTAGTGTCTCCTTCTCAAGGTGATTATGCCAAGTTAAATACTCTTGGAGGCTCTCATGGCAGGTCCGTATCTTTTCATCTGCATGAGACATAGTATGTCAAGGGTGGATATATACGTCATACCCACTTACGGGGTTAAGTGTACCAGTTTATGTGAACAGGAGTGTACATAAACTATGCCAACTGTATTTTCCAAAGTTTTTTTATACTGTGTGTTGTAAGTCTGCCATATTTAATCACCTTACTGATTTCCAGAGCAGTCCTTCAAAGTATTTGAATGTGGTGAAAATTTTAAATCAAGACATCTAATTTTAGGGCATTGGCGATTTACCACTCCATCTTGGCCTCTGAAAAACACACTTTATTTGGAAGCTACTATTACACCCCAAAATTGCTACTAAACATGTTTCATAATCCTCAGAAATGTAGACAAGGCAGAGATTTCAAAATGGAAGGATTTGAAATATTTGAAACAAAAAAAAATTCAATTGCTGTCTAATGTGTTTGTGTTTGTCTTCTGTAGTAGTTCCTCCATTCATATTGGGGGTTAGGCGTAGAGCTGACAACTCTGCACTGTAAAAAGACATGTCAAGAATCAGCAATATAAGGCCATGGATGTTCCCAAGGTAAAATATTCCGGAGGTAAAATAGTCCCCCGTTCGGATCTCCGGGTGGGGACTACTTTGGGAGGTCCCTGGACTAAGGATAAGATCTACGTTAGGAATAAGGATATTAAATTAGGCACCTGGAATGTTCTGAGCCTTTACCGGCCTGGGGCATTTCAGTGTACAGTTAATGAGATAGTCAAGTATAAATTAGATGTAGTAGCTGTCCAGGAAGTTAGGTGGCCAGGAGAAGGGAATTGTAAAACTAAAAATTATACTTTTTTCTATGGTGGTACTGAAAATCATAATTTTGGAACAGGCTTTTTCATAAATAATAGAATTATCTCGGCTCTTAAAACAGTAGAATTTATTAATGATAGGATATCATATGCAGTTTTACAGGGTAGGTGGTGTAAAATTATTTTAATAAACATACATGCACCAACGGAAGATAAAGATGATAATACTAAAGATGATTTTTATACAGAGTTAGAACAGGTCTTTGATAAATTTTCTCAGTATGATATGAAAATTCTGTTAGGTGACTGTAATGCACAGATTGGCAAAGAAGAGACATTTAAACCCACAATTGGTAAAGAAAGTCTTCATGAATTAAGTAATGATAATGGTATAAGATTGATTACTTTTGCAACCTCAAAGAATTTAATTGTGAAAAGTACCACTTTTAAACATAAAGATATCCATAAATATACCTGGTCTTCTCCAGATGGTAAAACTCATAATCAGATAGATCATATTCTCATTGATAAGAGAAGGCATACTAGTATAATTGACGTTCGTACACATAGAGGTGCTGACTGTGCCAGTGACCATTATTTAGTAATTGCTAAATTAAGAGAAAGACTCTCAGTGATAAATCATAAGCAACAAAATCTAAAAGTTCTAAAATTTGATACAGGAAAGTTTACTGATGAAAGAATTAAGAAAGATTACCAAATTAAACTGTCAAATAGATTTGATGTTTTGCAGGATTTAAATGATGATGAAAATATAAATGAAACAGACGTAAATAAGAATTGGGAGCACATACGTAATGCAATAGAATCAGCAGCTAAAGAAAGTATAGGATACCATAAACCGAGAAAAAGTAAGCCATGGTTTGATAATGAATGTCATAATCTAATAGAAATAAGAAATCAGGATAGACTTAGGTGGTTAAGTAACTCTGATGATACAAATCTAAACAATTATAATAGAATAAAGCGAGAAGTTAACCGCACGTTTAGAAGTAAAAAAAGAGATTACTTGAAAAGCAAAATTAACGAAATTGAAACAAACAGCAAAAATAAAAATATCAGAGATTTATATAAAGGTGTAAATGAGTTTAGAAAGGGGTGGCAACCTAAAGTAAACTTGATAAAAGATAAAGACGGTGATTTTCTAGCTGACCCAAGCGATATTCTAAATAGATGGAAGAACTACTTTAATGACCTTTTAAATGTCCATGTAGGAGATAAATCAGAAGTGAATGAAGTACACACAGCAGAACCTTTAGTTCCTGAACCTAACTTGGCTGAAGTTAAAGATGCTATTAAAAGGCTAAAGAATAACAAAGCACCAGGCATTGATTTAATACCAGCTGAGTTAATTAAATATGGTGGAAATTCATTAATATGTCAAATTCATAAATTAATTTGTTTAATATGGAATAAAGAAGAAATCCCTCAACAGTGGAAAGAATCCATAATTGTTCCTGTGTTTAAAAAAGGTGATAAAATGAACTGCAATAATTACCGTGGAATTTCTCTACTCTCAACAACATATAAAATATTATCTAACATTCTTTTAACAAGACTAACCCCATATGCTAATGAAATTATAGGTGATTATCAATGTGGATTTAAACGCAACAGATCAACTACAGATCAAATTTTTCACATCAGACAGACACTTGAAAAAAAGTGGGAATATAATCAAAATGTCCATCAGCTATTCATTGATTTCAAAAAAGCATACGATTCGGTCAAAAGAGAGAAATTATATAATATATTAGTAGAGTTTGGAATACCTAAGAAGCTTGTTAGTATGATAAAAATATGCACCAGTGAAACAGAAAGTAAAATTCGTGTAGGTATTAATATGTCTGACAAATTTACAATTCATGATGGGTTAAAACAAGGAGATGCATTATCTCCATTGCTCTTTAATTTTGCCTTAGAATATGCTGTTAGGAAGGTAAACGAAACTAAAGGAGGACTAAAATTAAATGGTGTGACTCAGTTGTTAGCATATGCAGATGATGTAGACTTACTGGGGGATGATGTGAATACAATTAAGAATAATGCTAAAATATTTTTCAAAACTGCTAAAGAGATAGGTTTGGAAGTTAACAAAGAGAAAACTAAATATATGCTTACAGGCCGAAACCAAGTGTTAGGTAATAATCAAAATCTAATTATAGATAACAACTCGTTTGAAACAGTTTCCAAATTCAAATACTTAGGAGTAATATTAACAAATGAAAATTATATTAAAGAGGAAATAAAAAGTAGGCTTAATTCAGGAAATGCATGTTACTTCTCTCTTCATAAACTTTTGTCTTCTCGTTTAATATCTAAGAAACTAAAAGTTAAAATATACAAAACCGTAATTTTGCCTGTAGTATTATATGGGTGTGAAACTTGGTCCCTTACATTGAAGGAGGAACATAAATTGAGAGTATTTGAAAATAGGATCCTTAGGAAAATATTTGGACCTAAAAGGGATGAGGAGACAGGTGAGTGGAGAAGGTTACATAATTTAGAACTACATAATTTGTATTCATGTCCAGACATTATTAGAATAATTAAATCAAGAAGACTTAGGTGGGCAGGCCATGTGGCACGAATGGGAGAGGAAAGAGGAGTTTACAGGATTCTTGTTGGGAAACCTGATGGTAAGAGACCAGTAGGGAGGCCAAGACGAAGATGGAGGGACAACGTTGAGATGGACCTAAGGGAAATCGGTAGGGATGGAAAAGAGTATATAGATGTTGCTCAAGATAGGGACAGATGGAAGGCCTGTGTTGCTGCAGCCATGAACCTTCGGGTTTAAGAAGGCTAGAGAGTTAGTTAATTAGTTAAAAAAAATTCAATATTTTTGCCTGCCATCTTGAAATGTGAGTGAGGCTAATTGATTGTAGCTTTGTCTTCTATATTCAGACATTCAATAGTCGAATTCAGTTGCATGAAACTTCTTACACACCTGTTGTAAATTAAGTTTTTGTGTGAATGATTCTTGTCAATGTGGAAATATTCCTGTCACATATAGTATTGGCTATTGCTGTATTTTGTGGGACAGTTACAGTTAATGTCTCATTCCAATGTTGCATTACCAGCAATGTGCAATACACATTCAAATGATGCACATCATGTAAAAATTTAGTTTCCATATGTCATCCTTGCATGTTGTTCAAATGGTCTCATTAGTTTGGTTTGAGTTGATGTTTTAAGTCCACTTTATGCACAGTAAGGCTAATCGGGACTGGACCTACAGTTTAAAGTGGGATCCGAACCACTTGTGCCTCCACCGGGGATCGAACCCGGGACCCCTTGATTACAAGGCAATGACGCTACCACTGCGCCATGGGGGAGGCCGGTCTCATTAGTGTGAATGCAGGAGTAGGAAGTGTGCTTTGCTGCCAAATGTCACTCACCTGCCCTTTAAATTCCATGTCCAGCCTGAAGCTTGACAAGAAAAGTGACTAGAAATTTGAATAAATTAAATGCTTTGCGTAAATTCAGCACCACGTACATCCATGTAATCCTTATACTTTCACTAAAGATTCTAACCTCTACCATATATAGTGGCCCCATGGTGGAGTGGTTTGCACAAAGTGATATGATGCCAGGGGTCCCAGGTTTGAATCCCGCCCTCGGCATGGATGTTTGCGAGTGTCAATTCATCATATCATCACTCATTCCCATCTTCGCAAATTAGTCAGAAGTGGCACAAGAAGCGAAGTAAAATAAAGCAAATCAATCAACCTCTGTTATATATTGTTTGCATGTGTTAGATTTAAAAATAGGTCTTCTGTGTTCAAATGCCAAAGCTGGTTTGGGGATGACATATAGTCATTAGTTAAATTCACAGTGCCTAATGGTAAATTAGGCCTTGCCTTAGTGGCCGCGGTGGCTCAGTCGGTAACGCGTCTGACTACCATGCTCAAGGTCCCGGGTTCGATCCCCGGCCGGTTCAAATCCGGGAACTTTTCTAACGGTGGAAGCGGCCCCGGCGCCTACCCAGCGTCGAATAACATGTTTACCTGGGGGAAACCCTGGGGGGTAAAGGCGGTCAGGGGCGTGATGCTGATCACATCACCCCCACTCACGACCGGATCAAGAAAGTGTGGGGCGTTACCCCCACACCCCCTATACGCCTTCATGGCGTGGTGTAATGCACAGGGGAACACTTTACCTTTACCTTTTTTTAATGGTAAATTAGTTTGAGAGTGAACCTTGAACATATGCCGAATAATTCAACAAGGAAGCATTGCTTATTGACATGACAACTGTACAGTGGTGGAAAAAAGTTCTTCCCCATAAGACTTTAATGGCAGTAAATAATGCCGGAAAGGTAGGCAACACACATTGCACCTTTAGGTGATCGGGTGATTCAGTCTGTCTCAAGGAGCAACTCGTCTTTCATGCAATAGCCAACAGACACAGGAAATGTAGAAAAGTCACGTGACTTGTCAGGTGGAATGTTGCTCGTCATAAAATCGCCTTTTCTCAAGCCAGGTCGCAGAACCGACAAGAGTTATAGCCTATGTCCGAAAATCATTCCCCTAAAACCGTCGAACGAAACGCTAAAATAATTCTTGCCTTAATTTTATAAGGCTACTATACTATATGTGCCGCAGTAGCTCGGTCGTTAGGGAGTTTGATTACCATGCGAGAGATCTGAGTTCGATCCCCGACTGGGGAGAATTGGAATTTTGTCCACCTGTTCAAGTGGCTCCGGCGCCCACCCAGCGTCGTATAAAATGGGTACCTGTAGGAAGCTTGGGGGGGGAGGAGGTAAAGGCGGCCAGGGGCGTGGTGCTGATCACATTATTACCACCTTCGGCCGTAACAAGAAAGTGTGGGACCCTAACTCCGCACCCCCTACACGCCTTCATGGCTTGGTTCAAAGCACAAGGTAGCACTTTGCTTTTTCATTTACTATACGTCCCGATTTTATCGGAACAGAACTTTCTAATTTCTACGTGGACATTCTTCCAAGTTCCGTAGGGATGTGAATAGGCTCCAGTTTTCTTGACACAATTCATCCATGTTATATTTCATTATAAAAACCACGGCCGATATCCTGTGTGTGTGTGTGTGTGTGTGTGTGGAGGGGGGACGCTAAAATTCAAACATGTGAGGTGATACTTTTCTCACTACTCCATTCTCAGATTCTTCGTATCAGAAATAAATCTTAATTCCACACACTGAAAATGTATCACTTCCTACATCTTAGCACGCAAATATCTAGCAGCAGGTAGGCAAACTGTAGGTGCATTCGCGATTAGTCTTACTGTGCATAAAGTGGACTTAGACACCATATCAACCAACCATCACAATCCCGTTATTGTCCAGATTATTGAAATAAGAAGCTTCGTCGCGAATAACATAAGCAGGAAGACAATGTGAAATTACCGAACAGAAACAGAACCTAAAACCTAGAACGGCTAGATTGGATTAAATCGACGATACAGCACGTGTTCTGAAATGAAGAAGAATACGAAAGTTGAAGGACCTCGATATACACACACACTTTTCCTCCCCTCAATGGTAAGATATCTTTCTTTCAGAGAAGGCTTAACGTAGGCCTTCAAGGCCACGACGAGAAAGCGTTTTACATGCAATGGCGGAACCGAAACACAGGTCTAGTTTGATATGAAAGCTGTGTTCCTCCTTATTTCGTACGTCAATGATAACAGGAACACGGGCCTCGCCTGCTCACCCTAGTTTCGTAGAGCAGACGCCTGTTTGCCACCCTTTGGTTCAGTGACCTTCGCTCATAGTTAGCAAGAGTGAATGACTCACCAGATAACTGTTGCCTGTGAGCTTATACAAGAATAGATATTTCGTTAGCGTCTGTAAGTATTGTTTCATCTTCAGTTATTATCAGTTAACGTTCGAATTGTTTCCTAATTGTTACGTTATTTATAAATTAGTTCTCGAGAGTGAGCTTTCTATCTATTTGCACCGGGGGGGGGGGGGGGTATACAGCCTGCATGTATTATTTTTTCCTGAAACAAGAAGATATTCAAAGAAAAAAAAAAGAAAAAAGAGTCGTAGAAGAGTAGTTAACAAAAAAAAAAGAAGAAAACTAAAATGTAAATGTTTAAATAAATTATTGTATAGATCGAGTGAATAATATTTTCTCACGGGGCCTCCTCGATGGCGTAATGACGTAATGATAACGTCGTCACCTTATAATCAAGGGATCCCGGGTTCGATACACGGTGGATGCACGTAGTAGTTCGTATGCCATTTTAAACTGAAGGTCCAGTCCAGATTAGCTTATCTGTGCAGAAAAAATAAAAAAGAAATTGTCACAGTGTAAGAAAATTTAATGTTCAACCACATACAAAAGGGAATAATTTATTCCATGTTGGAGTTCACATTTATAGCCAACACAATTATGGATCGCAACGTATTTTCTAAGATCCATTTTAATTATACCTGCATGATAAAATAACAGAAGTTGAGGAAAGAGAAAGTCAAGTGAAACACAGATGTCTTCTCCAGAATTTCAAATCTCGTTACGTAAGGTTCTGGGTTGAAGTCCCGGGCAGGCATGACTTTCTTGTTCTTGCCGTTTTATCTGCTTTATTTCATCATAAATCGTCGTTATGGTTTACCTACAGGGGAAGAATAATGACAATTGCCAATACAAAGCCAATAACGAACAGAACAACACAGTAGCGTACGCAGGATTTCATCAAGGGGGTGTTATATATAAAACTTGTTCGAAATTCACATTACCATTGTTTTATGATACTTTAATTAAATAATAATTCTCATAATTATATAATAATACTTATAATTAATTAATTGAATTACTACTAATAATACTACTAATACCACTACTACTATTAAGTAGTAGAGATCTACATAAATATAGTATTTATGAAAGCAATAAAACGAAATTAATTTCTAGTAATTCGATTTTTAACAAATTCTAGAGCATTTTTTTCTTTCTTACGAAATAATTGTCTACTCAACGAGATGAGACATTTTAAGTGTGAAGAAAATCCATAAAAACAAGAAAATATATTAAAATAAATTGAAATAATCAAAGTACGGAACTCATCCAAGAAGCTGCGGGGGGTCTGGTCAGTAGGGCATCTGACAACCATGCGGGAGATCCGGATTCGATTCCCGGAATTGGTTGGAATTTTTCCGGCTTTGTCGCCGCATAAATATCCCCGATAATTCAAATTTGGATTGTCTCACTGTTGTTACCAACATAACATTTTACAATAGTTAAGCTTATTGTCGTTCGAATTCAGAAATTCAAACGTGCCGCGGGAAGGCGGACTGGTGACTGAGTTATTCTTGTCGGCCTAGCCATTGTCTATACATTAGCCAAGTTCAACGAACCAAGAACTTTCTTTAGTTAATGCTCATTGTTCACACACAAAAATACATGATCATTGAACATTGTTGCAGCCGAGATACAAAACAACTTTTTTGCTCTTTAAAATCATAGTTGCCCTTATATATTATTTTCAAGAATTCGTGTTTATTTTCAAGGCATTCACTCTTAAAGACGCGTGTTTGGAATGCTGTGCTTTTCTCCGTGCCGCATGGGAATAATAATTCAAATTATTATTATATTATTATTATTAGTAGTAGTAGTACTGCCGCAGGTCCTTGACAGTGATAAATTGGTCATTTTTATTTTTTCCACAGCATTTTTCATAATATTTCAAAAGCTCAAGGGGGGTTTAAACCCCGTAACCACCCCTTGCGTACGCCACTGGCACTCAATTAGGCAGATGTCAAGAAAGAAACAAGACTTTACAGTGTCTCCGTCTCTCGGTTTCTCGAATTGAAAATTGGTCTCCCGTTCTCGGTCTCGGCTAGTTAAATATAGAAATCGAAAAAAGTATGTGAAGATACATATATTTCATATATCCCGGTTTTATAGGAGATTTCGTGAGAGATGAAATAAGTACTCTTCGATCATGTTTATTTTTATTAGTTTTGTTACGTAACATCACTTTTCTTCCTAGTCGCGGACGAGTGACCATTACATGAAATTAATGACGAAATACTCAAACACCTGTGACAAGGACGGTACTCAAATCCGGGAACTTTGGTGACGAGATCGAAGGTTGACCACTTAATGAGCTTGCCCACCAAGTCTGCTTAATGTTGCTCGTGTCAGGTAATTCGAAATAACTGTCAATATCCCACATTCATTATCATTTGTTTCATAATTTATCTTATTGATGTTATTAACCTGAAGTCGAAGAAATTGTTGAAAGGCAATAATGGAAGATGGAATGTCTCTGATGTTACTTCGTGTCGAATAATATGACGTGATATTATGATATGAATATATTAATAATATAATATGTCTAGTCATTCCATTGATTGATCCCAATTACGCACACAAAATATGGTATAATGTCCACTCCTAACCAACCTCCGTGGCGGAGTGGTTAGCACAGCGCGCTACGACAGCATGGGTCCCTGGTTCGAATCTCGGCTTTGCCATGGGTGTTCTTGGTGAGTGTCCGTTAGTCAATGTCATCATATCATCACTCATTACTCATCTTCATCGTCGCTATTTGCAAAAAGTGAAAGAATAACAACACTAAATAACAAAAATCCAATCAGATTGAACATCTTCACCGATTTAATTCTATACCGTACCAAATTCCCAGTTTATTACTGCATCTTGCTTCATTTTACAGCATCTCAATTGTTTTCCGATTCGAAAAAAAGTGGAATGTTGATCAGTTGATTGTGCATTGTTTCGTTGTTTCGATTGTTTAATTAACGTCGCATTGATTAGTTTTAGACCAATCGTGACAGAGGGAATCGAGAGCACAAAGGAAGGGGAAAAGACAAGTTAGAGACCACGCCTCTCTTTAAAGGTAGCATTCCGTGAATACGACTGAAGTGACTGCAGAATATTGTGGATAAAATTTGTTTAGCTTTTTTCTTTTATTTCTGTTTCAGTTATTTTACTTCGCTTTTCTTCTATCACTCGTGTTAAATGTGTCTGTGAGTAAACTCGTGAAATGGACGATGGGACAAAAAAATCTATGCCTCTCCCACGGTTCGAAACTGTGACCACAAAATATTGTCTTATTTTTAAAATTTACGCTAAATATGGTTTCACTCGTGTCTTTCTCAAGGCGTTCCATTACCTCTCCGATGGCGTAGTGGTAACGTCTTCGACATGCAATCAAAGGCTTCCGAATTCAATACCAGATAGAGAAACAATTAGCGTGTGGCAGATCTTGTTAAGAAAACAGTTGCTAAAATGTTCTTCTTGAGGCCACGTAGCACCCAGCTGTTGTTTGTTGTTGCTGGGGCATGAGTCATGTGACTCATGCTATCAATGCTCAATCCTTCCCGAGAACTCAGATCCACCAGACAAACTTAAGCGAATAATTTGTTATTTGGGTTGCATAAACAACAGGCTTTAAGGCGTTACGAAATTCTAGGTCCCGTGGCCCAGGTAATTCTTTCTCCGACTGTACATGGGATCTTATGATCTCTGTTGTAGAAAACTTGACCCTTCATGTTTGGCCATGCTTGTTTATCTTTATTTATTTATTTATTTATTTACGACTTTGTTTACATGGCGAAGTTAAGGCATTAATGCCTTCTCTTCCACTTAACCATTAATTACAGGGATCATTTTTTTCTTTGCAGTAAATTGTATACAATTAAAAAATTAAAAAAGATAAATGAAAAATAAAATTATAAAAGAAAAGTAAAGTAGTGAAAGTAAAATGAAACTAAAAATGAAAGCAATACAGTTTGAATACGAGCAGTCAAGCCCTGGATTAACCATTAATTACGTACATTGCTCATTATTTTTACTAACACAATGAAAAAAGTAGCTTAGAAGAAATTAAAAATAAAAGCAATACAGTTTCTACATGCACACACACACACACACAAACACACATTCACACACAAGTACCTACATAGAAAGCATATTTCGTGGGCTAAATGTATAACGTATTTCTTTCTGGGAATTTAATCTAGGTCCAATTGTTTAGCATGTATAATTTTAATTGTCTTTTGAATGTTACAATTGAGGAGGAGGCTTGGATTTCGGGGGGCAGTCTGTTCCAGTGTCCTGCAGAGGTAACGGTAAACGAATTGGCGTAGAAGTTAGATCTGTGGATAGGGATGGATAACAGAGATTTTTCACGTGATCTGGTGTTGCGGGAGTGAAAGTCCGAAAGATATTGAAACCGCCCGGAAAGGTATTTTGGATCTTTTATTTCTAGGGCTTTGTACAGTAGGACAAGGTTGTGGTAAATCCGTTTATCACTTAATTTCAGCCACTCGACCTTCGCATAATACGGTGTCAAATGTTCTGAATATTTTATGTCGAAAACGAAGCGGACACAGGCGTTCTGGATTCGCTGAAGGCATTTAGCTTGCTCACAATTTACGTCCGAGTAAACAGTGTCACAGTAATCAATAATAGGGAAAACAAGAGATTGAACAAGTTTGGTTTTTATACGTTCGGGGAGGAAGTTTTTAAGCCGGTAAAGAGAGTGTAGTGCACCGAAAGCTCTTTTACACACAGAGTTTACGTGTTCTCTCCAGGTAAGATTATTGTTTAGTGTAATTCCCAGATTTTTAACCGTGGTAGAGAGAGGCAAGTGTTTATCGTTGACCGTAAGATTAGGGAGATTTAATTCGTCAATTCTGTTCAGAATCTTTGGGGAGCCTACGAGCATACACTGGGTTTACCAGTTAACCGTAGAGTTCGAGAAGCTGAATAGGGATGATAGTTTTGTGAGTAAAATTTCGTGATCAATGGTTTGGAAAGCTTTGGTAAAATCGAGAAGAACAAGGATTGTAAGTTGTCGATTGTCCATGGCTAACCTAATGTCGTCGGTTACGTTGACGAGAGCCGTGCATGTGCTGTGGTTGCTACCGAACCCAGATTGAAAGTGGTTTATTAGGTTATTTCGTGCTAGGAAGTCACGGGTTTGACCACTAATAAGATGTTCTAGAGCCTTAGACAGAGCTGGGAGGATGCTGATTGGTCTAAAATTGTTTAAATTGATTTCGTTGCTTGTTTTAGGTATAGGGCGTACCTGGGCGAGTTTCCAAAGCGACGGAAATGTGTCAGAAAGCAAGGAGAAATTGAATATGTCCGTGATGGGAATAAGGACATGGTGGAGGATTTTTTTGATCATGAGAATGGAAACTTCATCTACTCCTACGGCCGACGATTTTATCTTAAGTAAAGATTTTCTAACGTCTTCCGGTGAAATCCAGGAAAAGCAAAATTTTGAAGCGTTTGTGGAGTGCGTTGCGATGTTCCGAATAGTTTCAATTTTAACATTATTTTCAATAGTCGGGAGGTCACAAAAATGATTATTCAGTACATCTGGTGCAAACTTAGGAATGTAGTCGTCCTTTTTCTGTTTCCCAACACCTAGAATTTTCAACTTTTTCCATAGAACGTCCGGTTTATTTTGGTGGTTGAGCAATTCGTATGCGAATCGGCGCTTGTTTTTCTTACCTCCTGATTGCAGCGGTTCCTCAGGGTTCTATAATTTTCGAAGCTGCATGTGCTAGAGTCACCTTTTTTTACGTCATTTCTGTATTTGGTGTAAGCTCTGTCTCTCATGACCATAAGTCGACGTACGTCGTCCGTCAGCCAGGGGGCGGGGGGACGTGAGACCCGTTTCTTTCTGACGGGAGCATGTTTATTGAACAGCTCAAGAATAAATGTATTTAACAGGTGAACTTGCTCGTCCACTGTTGGTAACGTGCTAATTACGTGCCACGGAACGAGTGCAGCGTCTTCGTTCAAGCGGGTTTCGTCAACGTTCTTTATGTCCCTGTAAGATACTTGTTTAGGTATAAATTTTGGAACGCGGATGTTATATGATACGTGAATTAAATCATGATAGGAAATCCCAGGTACCGGAATTTGGCCATGGCTCGTTACGCGATTTTCGTCCGAGACCAGAATGACGTCAAGCCAGGAGTCTGAAGTGGCCGTGTGGTGGGTTGGGTTTAGGTGACAGATTGTAAGATTTAAGGCCGAGAACGTATCGCGGAATTGCATAGCCTCCTCTTTGGTGGTACACAGGTCGACATTCATGTCTCCCAAAACAATTGCGTGAGAATATTTTGGTAGAAATGTTGCGATATCGTTTTCGAAGTTGTAATGATGCGATCATTACTGGATCCTTTTTATGTTATAAATTGTGTATGCCTATGTCTATGTCCTGTACGTTTGAGTTCTTGGCCGTTGGGGAGCGGTAAGTTTCCAGTAACGGTTTAGGTCATTAGCGGGGCCTATAAAAGGAAGGGAAGGCAGCAGTCGCTCTCAGATGTTTCGGTGCAATTCGGCGAGGTAAAGAGGTGTTGTTTCTCTATGGGGCGAAACGAAGAATCTTTCTTGATAATATGAATAGGCGGATACTTTAACTTTCTTTCTTTCTTTTAATACACACACTTGCTCTTTTCACACTATCCCAATAGTTTATTTCATGTGGGAAACCGGGTACACAACACACATACCTTCAGCCACCTTTTTTGGTACTGAGGGTTATATTTTTTTTTTACTCGTGGAGCCAGTGGCTACGCGAGTCTACACACTCTCTTCGGGAAGGGGGGACAGGGTACACCGGAATGTAATTTTGCGAATAACGGCCAAGAATTAACTTCTGTAAATATATTATGAATAAACCTATATATATCTAAAAGGAAATGGGCGTTATACTATAATTTGAAGAAATACGTGTCTATTGCCTAAACTAGCATCCACAGAACTTCAGGTACTGCAAGTTTTGAACCTCGGGACAAGGATTCAAAAATGTATGGTTGTGTATATTGTGTATGTTGCTGAGAATCAGCTTAAAAGCACAAAATATACCGCTACATACTGGGGGCTCATAGTCGGGATATTTTTTGTAAGAAGTACTGAAGGTATATGTTATTGCGAAGTGGAAAGAAAGTAACAGAAGACAAAATGGCAATTCAAATAGACAGGGAGCTCATTGGCAAGTTGCTAGGCAATGCGAACTTGGAGGGAAGGCCTGAGGAAGATATTGTTGGGGAACTTGAGAGACTTTCTCTAAACCTTACGCAAGGAACTTCGGCAAGGACGGGCGAGGAGAAAATGAACAAAATCTTGGAAAAAAGCAACATAAACATTCCGATCTTTAAGGGAAACGTCGGCGATGTAAGTCCACACGATTATTTGTATGAATTACGCAATTATCAGGAAATCATGGAAATTGGGGATACTTTTCTCTTAGATAGAATCTTGCCGCTTTCGTTGAAGGAAATCGCTGCAGATTGGTTCAGATTTTCGAGACCATTCGGCACTTTTAGGGAATTTGAGAAGGCGTTCTTGGAAGAATTCTTTAGTGTCGATTACGACTCGGAAATAGCAAGGATCATTCAGAACAATTACCAGTCACCAGACCAGTCTCTTCTTGCATTTATTCGACACACCAGGAAGCTTTTCGCAATGAGGGAGAAACGGGGGACAGAAGACGAGGTCATCCAGCACGTTTTGAAATTTTCCAACCTAAATTCAGAACACACTTGTACAACAGAACATTCGCAACAATCAAAGATTTGGAAACCCATTCTATGGACATTCAAAAGAGATTGTATTCAGAAGCCCTGTACTATTGCCCAGAACTGAGGGACAACAGTTCACCGCAGGTGTTCGCCCAGCCTTTTCCTGTGAGTGGAACCAAGCAATTAGCAGCCGCGGGGGCAACGAACCTCTTCGGCAACGTGAGGACAGAAGTATCGATGAGCGCCATAAATCCTGGACTGGTCAACCGGCTAAGCTTTTCCGGGAATGTTGGGACCCCGTCGAGAGCAGAAGAACCGACGAAGAGAAGGGGGATCCGTTGTTTTCGGTGTGACGGTCTTGACCACAAAGCCGCCGCCATGTGTACTGCTCCAAAAAACTCGTTAGGCCCGAACAGAGCGACACCGCCATCGTAGCAGGCGCTGCGTGGAAGAAAAACAAAGGGGGGAGTAGGAAGATACGCAACTGCAGGAATTTCACTTCTGGCGACAAAGAGCCGTTAGTCCCCTGTAAAATCAATGGAAAGGACTTCTCCTTATTCGTAGACACAGGGGCCTCTGTGAGCACTGTAAATTTAGAGATCGCAAAACAACTGAAAAAACAAGGAAATAAGATTAACAATAAACGTATCAATATTTCTTTGGCAGTAGGCTCTGTACAATCATGTGGGGAAATGTATCTTACTGTACATTTGAATGGGGCGAAACTTAGGCATAAATTCGTCGTTTTGCGCGATTGTTTCAAGGGATTCATCGCAGGTCGTGGGTTCATAAGGCAAGCCGGATTATCTCTGCACTTGAAAGAGGGAGGCTACAGCTTTGCAGACAGTGACGTCATCTATTTGTTTTCTGCGGAGAAGAGGGAAGCGGGGATGAGTCTTCCGATTCTGCAGGGGATAACGTCGACTGTGGAGGCTGAAGCTGGGGCAACCGCGACGGTAACCGCGACGATGGGAAAAAGTGAAACATCTGATGCAACAACCGCGACGATGGGATATTGCCAAAGACGTCCCGAAATAGCAGAATTGATTGAGCGTGCAGAATGTTCACCAGAAGTAAAGAAGAAATTAGCAGATATTTTAAACATCTACAGTAACGTCTTTTCTGAAAAACCTGGCGTTACACACATCTTACAGCACAAAATAGAACTAACCGATAGGACACCATTCTATTCTAAGCTTCGTATTTTGACTCCAGAAAAGCAAGAAATAATGGATAACTGTATCGATGAGCTGTTAGCTGGGGGTTTCATTGAGCCCTGCAAATCTAATTACATTAATTCACCGTTGTTAATCAGGAAAGGGGATAAATACAAGGTGATCCTGGATCCTCGAAAGACAAACGCAGTAACAAAGAAATCTAGGAATGAAGTCCCAGATATGTTTGAATCTTTGAGTAAATTAGGCAAGGCTAGATATTTCTGTAAATTAGATTTGGTAAACGCTTTTGGCCAGCTTTTATTGGAAGAAAACTCACGCCAATACACGGCTTTCAACACTTCACGAGGAATCTTTCGCTATTTGAGATGTCCCTATGGATTGAGCATGATTCCTAACACACTGGCGAAACTGATGAATATTGTCCTTGGAGAGCTGCAGGGTGTCTCATGCATTGCTTTTTACGATGACATTTTGGTTTATGGAGAAACGGAGGGAGAATTGTTGCTCGCGCTGAAAGAAGTTTTGGAGAGAATGCACAAGGCGAACTTAACACTTTCACCATCGAAGTCCCAACTTTTTACTTCGGAAGTGGATTACCTGGGTTTCAGAATTTCTCACAAGCAAGTGATGTGCCACCCATCCAAGATTGAGTATTTGGACCAGATAAGGGCTCCGAAGAATGTGAAACAACTCCAGAGCATTTTAGGATTCTTCGGATTTCTGAAAGGTCACATTAGCCACATGTCAGAGTTGACGAGTCCTCTCACTGACATGTTACGTAAGGGAGTTCGTTTTCGGTGGACGGGTGTTCACGAAGAGTGCCTGACCAAACTGAAAGAAGCAGTAAAGAATAACGTTTCTCTGTACATTCCTGTACTGAATGAGCCGTTCGTCATCTACAGCGACGCGAGCGATAACTGCGCCGGTTTCTTACTAGGACAGAGGGACCAAGGGGGGAAACTGCATGTTGTATCCTTTGGAAGTAAAAAGTTCTCACAAGCCCAGAAGAACTACAGCACAACGCACAAAGAATTCCTCGCTCTGCTCCTTGCAGTCGAGACTTTCGACAAGTACATCTGCCACGCTCCGGCAGTGGAAGTTTTCACTGACCACAGTGCTCTGACCACGATATTCAGTACTGAAAACAAGAGCGCAAAGATGTCAAGGTGGACCGCTCGTCTCTCGCGCTACCCTCTGCTCATCAAATACGTGAAAGGAGAGCTAAATCTGGTAGACTTTCTATCGAGAAATGAAGTATGCAACACTTATCCGTCTGAGTACGACGGGTTGCCCGCAGCGCAGGAAACATTCCCCCTGGAAGATGAAAATGATGAAGGTTACGTAAAATTCGAGATGGAAGACGGAGTTGTAATCGATTCGTCAGATATTGCACAGAAACCAGTTGCTGACCTCAGCGCTTTGTGCACTATACAAAGCGCGAAGCAAATAAAGAAGAAACGACGAGAAAATTTGCTTCGAGGGATCAAACTACCCAAGGTTCGTCTCTCTAAAAGTGAAAAGATGCAGGGCTTTTCATTGTTGCCTTTTTCCGTGGCCGAGGGGAATGAAGAACACGAACCGCTGGATCCGAGCAGGCTTCTGGACACCACTTCAATCATTTCAGAGCAAATGAAAGATAATTTTCTTGCAGACTTAGGGAAGACTGTTAGGAACGAGGAGGTGGAAGGGACGAAGATGTACAAGGAAAAGTTGAAGACACTGGCCAAATCTTCGTATTTCGACGATGATGGAATCCTTAGGAGAAATTTGCCTGCAGAAAAGTACAATATGGCAAAATATGGGCACCTCTTTCTCTACGTGCACAAATTCTTATGTCCTTGCATGATAGTGCATTCGCTTCTCACCCTGGAAGATTGAAAACTTTAGCAAAGGTCAGAGAACAATACACGTGGCTAGGCCTAACAAAAGACGTTATTCAATACTGTAAGTTGTGCCAACCATGCTGTGTATTTAAAGGGGACACGACTAAGAAGCAAGGCTTCATGGCAAGTAATAAGGAAACAGAAGTTGGCAAGAACTTATACTGTGACATTCTGGGACCAGTCGTTCGTTCGAAAAAGGGAAATTTCCAATACGTTCTAGTATGCGTCGATAGTTTTAGCAGATTTACTATCTTGCGCCCTCTTCGCGTGGTGACTGCGAAATCTGTGTTAGAACAATTACTGGATATATTCTCGATCCATGGATTCTACCCAAGAATCTCCACTGATAATCAAAGCATTTTCAATTCCAGAATGTGGAAACAGATGATGAAGATGTTTGATTCCAAGCAGATCAGAATTTCTCCATATCGCCCGCAGGGCAATCTCGCAGAATGCTACGTAAAGGCAACTAAACGTGCTCTTTCCACACTAATTTCGTCGCACAACGAGTGGGCGTCATCGCTACCGTACGTGCAGTTTGCATTGAATTCACAAGTTTGCAACACGACCACATTCAGTCCAGCATATTTGCATTTTGGACGTTCTGTGAGGGGTCCTTTCGAGAAGGCCAGGGACGCTTTGCCTCAAGGACCTGAAATCAGACAGGAGGACATCTTGGAATTCGTGGAGGAAACTAAATTCAGGATAGAAGAGGCCAAGAAGATAGCTTGCAACAATCAAGAGCGCATGCATAATGCACAGAAGAAAGTATATGATAAGAAACGCCGCAAGTGCACGTTTAAGGTGGGGGAAAAAGCTTGGCTTAAGGAACATCCTCTCTCTGATAAGGCCCGTGGAGTAACTAGTAAACTCTCGGGGAAGTTCTCTGGACCACACGCAATTGTGGAGCAAACTTCGGCAAATACTTTCAAACTAAAACACAGCGAGGACGGAAGAATATTGAGAGCCAACAGCGATCAGTTAAAACCTTATTCTTCGCCGCCTGAGTTCGCGAAGAAAGTAGCCGGGCAAAATTCAGCGAAGGGAGCGCACGTATCTTCTCCAGAAGACGAGAATGAAGATGTACCCCAGATGCGTTACAAGCTGAGAAACAGATTCTGATCTAATTTCAAAAGGGGATTTTTGTAAATATTGTATATAGGGATTTATCTATCTTTTCTTTATTTTTTATCTTTCATTTATTTTCTCTCTCTGATACCTCGCACCTACTCGTGCAAACGTTTCGTTCCGCAGTCAACAAAAGTAACGCAAAGTTAGTGCGTATTCTTTTACCGCGTATTTTCGTCGAGAAGCCGCAGTTCGGTGGTGAGAAAATCCAGTGAATAGCAGTGACATCTCTGGATGTAGAGCCATTTAGACCCATTCATGTGGAACCCGGTCGAAGCGGTGTCTTCCGATCTCGGCAGGAGCGCAGAGCAGTGGCGTTGCCGGGAGTCGAACCAGCAGCCTTGGTGACTTGGATGGATTTCCAGGAGACTGTCTCTAATTGGTCCAGGAGGAAGCATGGAATAGATGCTGAGTGGGTAAGAATCGACGTGGGTTAACCAGCTCCAGTGCTGAGGGAAGAACGCAGATCTCGAAGTACACTTGTGGACAAAATTAGAGTGAACATTGACTGTCAGTGTCGTGTGACCTAATGAAAGTGTGTTTGTAGTGAACAGAAACTGCGGACAAGTGTTTTGTGTATATTATTATTATTTTTCTAGGTTACAGAACTTTGATTTTTCTCTCTTCAGGAAGGGGGGACTATGTAATGATGCGATCATTACTGGATCCTTTTTATGTTATAAATTGTGTATGCCTATGTCTATGTCCTGTACGTTTGAGTTCTTGGCCGTTGGGGAGCGGTAAGTTTCCAGTAACGGTTTAGGTCATTAGCGGGGCCTATAAAAGGAAGGGAAGGCAGCAGTCGCTCTCAGATGTTTCGGTGCAATTCGGCGAGGTAAAGAGGTGTTGTTTCTCTATGGGGCGAAACGAAGAATCTTTCTTGATAATATGAATAGGCGGATACTTTAACTTTCTTTCTTTCTTTTAATACACACACTTGCTCTTTTCACACTATCCCAATAGTTTATTTCATGTGGGAAACCGGGTACACAACACACATACCTTCAGCCACCTTTTTTGGTACTGAGGGTTATATTTTTTTTTTACTCGTGGAGCCAGTGGCTACGCGAGTCTACACACTCTCTTCGGGAAGGGGGGACAGGGTACACCGGAATGTAATTTTGCGAATAACGGCCAAGAATTAACTTCTGTAAATATATTATGAATAAACCTATATATATCTAAAAGGAAATGGGCGTTATACTATAATTTGAAGAAATACGTGTCTATTGCCTAAACTAGCATCCACAGAACTTCAGGTACTGCAAGTTTTGAACCTTGGGACAAGGATTCAAAAATGTATGGTTGTGTATATTGTGTATGTTGCTGAGAATCAGCTTAAAAGCACAAAATATACCGCTACAAAGTTTTCGAGGCGAGTGGTAGGTGGTCGATAGACTACGGCAAGGAGGAGTTTCTGTTGACAGACGGTAGTTTCCATAATTATATATTCGGAAGATCGGTCGTAGTCGCCGGGTGATTCCGAAAGGATTTTGGCAGGAATATCTTCGCGTAGATAAATTGCCACTCCCCCGCCCCTCTTCCCGATCCTGTCTCTTCTGAACAGACGAAAACCTGGAAGGTGCACCAGTTCACTCGAAAGGCTCTCCTTCAGCCACGTTTCCGACACGAGCAGAGCATGCACGTGTTTGTTTATTTGGGCAATATTTTGGACTTCAAGGAGATGCGCGAGAATGCTTTGTGCATTGACGTGGATGACGTTGAGACTGCCCGAGGGGAGGTTCAGCTGCGGTCCAGGAGGTGGGTCGCCCATTTGTGACACCGGGGTTGGGGAGCGAAGGTCGTTGTCGCTTGCTGGGGAAATGCAGATATTTCTTAATTGACTGAAAAAAGCAGACGTCGGTGTTGCCGGGAGGTTGCCGGCGGGCAAACAGTTTGAGGGGTTGAGAAGCGAGTTTACGGTCTGCCGCTGGAAGGGGGTTCTGGCAAATGAAGAGGAGGGGGGCAGGTTTTCAAGTTCTACAGAAGCACCGGGTGGGGGCGTTGCCAGATTTACATCCACCAGAATATCAGTTTGAGCCATAGGGAATGAGAAGATAATAAATAAATAAAATTAACATTTGTCGCTACGTCTACCGAACACAAATTATTGGAAATCGGAGATTCACTTACCAAGCCAGCAGAAGTGATGTATTTAGAACCTGCAGGGCACCGAAAACTGGATTCTATATACTTACGCACACATACGCACACACAAACACAAACACAAACAGACACGAGCATAACGGTTAACGTAGTAACATAAATACCAATAACTAACATAATGTAGTCACAAACACTAATACACAAAAATAACTGAGTTTACGCAATAACGTGGCGGAATTTGATGCGCCCTCAGTAGGCAAAAATAAACGTTCTGAGTGGCTGCTTATTCCCTGCACGTCCTCTTTTTCCCCTCGCGTTCACTCCACTTTGTGTAGTTCCTCCAGCGTGGTGACGGAGATCTTCCGATTGTTCTTTAGTATGACAATTCTGCCATCCTGAGTCCACACGTTCCTGGGGCCATGCTGCTCCTTGGCCTTCTGCAGCACTTGCTGCCTGGCTGCAGTCAGGGATTCGGTGATGAGAACTCTCGTTCCCTTCAGCACCTCTTGTTCTTCCAGATGGCGTCCCTGGTTCGGTAGCTGCAAAGCCGAAAGATGATGGGCCCCTTCCCAGTTTTGACCGCATCCGCCGCTGTTCTCCTCCGGGGGCCGATGCGGTGAGAGCGCTCGATGTGGTCCAGGGTTACGTGCTGCAGGTGGAGGTGTTTGTGTATCGTCTGGAGGACAAGCTCGTCCGTGTCCTCGTTGGCCGTCTCAGGAATGCCGTGTAACAGCAGGCAGTTCCTCCTGGAATACATTTCCATGTCGTCGATCAATGTCAAGTTTCTTTCTGTGGATTTCTGGAGATCCTGGATGTCCAGCCTGACAGACTTCAGCGTGTCCACCGCCTCCCGTTTAAATTCTAGGAAGGCCGCGCTGAGATCCTGCAACGCCGCCTGGAATCCCTTCTCCTTGCTTTCAGTGGGTGGTTGCTGACCGGCGACGTCCCGAAGTTGGCTCTCGAAGGCCCGAAGCCTCTCCTCCACGCTTTCCACGCGGCTGGCAACTACGGTGATCGAAGCTTTAGGCATAATTATGCGATTTAGTAAGATTCCTTAGCGGTTAGATCACCACCGAGGTGCTGGAAGTGATGCTTTCCTATGCTGACACTAGTTTGTTCTGGTAGTAATGTATGAGTAATGTATGTGCCAGCGAGACTGGGGGGGGAAATCGGGAGCTCTTGCTACACGTCCGCTACTCGTCCGCCATTTTCACTTGCAGATTGTACTGATCTTTGTACAAGGAGGTATAATTCACTAATAGGGAAAGGAAAACACACTATGACTGATATACATGACAAAATTTGATAAATTGTGATGATCATTGTAGTTTTTACAAGTAATCTGTTTACATTTTGATTTTATCATTCTAAAAAATTTGAAAAACAAAAAGGACACCATAGCTATTACAGATATATTCTTTGTGAATAAGAGGTGGTTGTTGAAATTTCTCCATCTACATAAGTACATTCAAGGGTAAAATGTTATATTTTTGATTAGTGTAATTTTTTGTTAATGCTAGATGTCTTTAAAGGAAGATCACCACTACCTTCTTAAACCATCCAGAAATTGTATTATACCAAGAGCTATTTCTTTAATTTATAAAATTGCAAAATGAAAGAAATAAACTACAACTTTATTAAATTTTTCATGAGAAAAACTAATAATTTTCACATAACACTGATTAAAAAATTGGGTCCTTGAAGGTTTTCAATGACGTTTTTTCTTCCGTGGTGTAAGATTTCATAAGCTCAATATTTTTCATGTTAACAGTAGTGTTTAATCGTGGTAGACTGATCTGGTTGAGCATGAAGTGGAATAGTTTTTCAATTTAAAGCATATCGCCTTTTAATGAATTATATAAATTTAACATTTTTGCCTCTGTCATGAAGGCTAATATGCAACTATGTTGAACATATGGAATTTTGTTACTGGAATGGTTTGAGGTTTTTAGTCTCTCAGATTAATTGTGATAAATATGCTACCCAGTTCAACCTTTGCTAATTTACAATGCACTACAATAAATTACTTCATGATTTGGCGCACACATGACATGTACTATGTAGTACAGTAAAACAGTGACAGTAAAAAATCAGGCAAAGCCAGTGAAATGGCATAGTATGCCAGAGACCCATTTTCGAGTCCTGATCGAGCCTACATTTTTCTCCAAAATTTCTACATACTATAATATATTCTTTAATTTCAACTTAATGATAAGCTTTGTGAAATTATGTGACCCTACTAAGGACCTTCGCGGTTTACACGGAGATATAAGTTGTGACGATTGTGCTGCCAGCATGGCCAAACACGCTAAGAGATTAAGTTTTGAACTTGCTACTGAAGTTTCTGCGTATGAGTTCCAGCCTGTACGTGTTAGTGGCTCTTCATTAATTTCATCTAATATGTTCTCACAACTGCCATTAGCCAAAAGTGGGACAAATGTGACATAAAATAACAAAAACATATCATATCTACTAGTAAATATAATCATTTTCATATGTACCTGGAAATGAATGTTAAAGAAGGTTTCACCAACAAATGTCAATAAAAATGTATGTTCAAAGTGTATAGACAGAGCATATAATTTGAGTGAAAAGAGAAAAACACGCTGTTTCATGCAACATTGTTATTCGTACAGGCAAGAGTTTCAATCTTCCTCGCATACACTGCCACCGCTATTCGGGCGATTTCGTGCAGTTTGCAACTTCGTAACAAGTTTGAACATGCAGGCGCGCTCTCCGTCAAGCGGAATGCTGGCATAGGTATTGTTGTAGGCTTATCGTATATCTATCAGCGTGTTCGAAATGGGCAAGGGTGAAGGAACGTAGTTCCGATCTGAAGGATGTTGTTATAAATTTGGCCATTAGAGGTTATTTGTTAAGAAAAATTGGACAAACAGTCAATAAATCACACTCCACAGTACGATACATATTAAACAAATTTAGAGAGCAAGGTTCAACACAGAATGTGCCGAGAAAACCAAAAGAGAGACTGTTGAATAAACATGATGGATGTTTAATTTTAAAAAGAGTGCGAGAAAACCCCCGACTAAGTGTTCCTCAGTTACGACCGTTAGTAGGAAATGTTGCTGGCAAGATGATGATGTCCGATCAAACTGTCCGACGTGCCTTGTGGAAACATGGATATCATGGCAGAATACCACGAAAGAGGACTTATGTAAATACGGTGAATCGCAGGAATAGACTTTCATTCGCGAAAGAGCACATCCACAAGGACTAGGAATTTTGGGATAGTGTCATATGGCCAAACGAGTCCAAAATTAATATATATATAATTCAGATGGGATAAATAGGGTCTGGAGAAAATCAAATAAAGACAATGATCACATGAACACAGTTCCAACAGTTAAACAAGGTGGTGGGTCATTAATGATTTAGGGCTGTATGTCGTCAAAAGGTGTTGATACCATCCAGTTTATTGATTGTATCATGGATGCATATGTCTATTTGGACATTTTGAAGAACAATGTAAAGCAGATTGCCCAAAAAATGGACATACAGCCTATCTACGGATTCCAACAAGACAATGACAGTAAGCATAAGGCGCGAGTTAACATAAATTGGCTAATATGGAATGTGCCCAAACTTCTACAAACACCAGCTCGAAGTCCAGACTTAAATCCCATTGAGCATTTATGGGCAATTTTGAAGAGGCCAGTCCATAAAGCAGGCGTCAAGTCCAAACACAAGAGTTGAAAACTGTTGTGCAAGCCGAGTGGAATAAAATAAACTCTGAAACATGTCGGAAACTGGTTAATTCTATGAAGAACATGTGTCCAGCAGTAATTAAAGCCAAAGGATACGCATCAAAGTACTAGAACTGTCAGTCAATTTGCTCTGAATATACTTTTTTCTTTTATATTATTAAGTGTACGAATAGAAAAGTTGTACAAAAAATGAAATGTTTCTCTTTCAGTTTCATTTAATTTATTATTGTCATTGGTTATACAGAATTCGGGTAAGATTTTATGTTCCTAATGATATTAGTTATTGAATTGTAAAGAAACAATTTCAAAAGAGTGTATTTTCTTTCAGATATTAAAGCATTGTCTTTGAAAATCCGTGTGTACGAATAACAATGTTACATACTGTATGTAGTTGATGTGCATATCATTTTTTGTGTCTTTTTATCTTCTCAAGAGGATATTGCAATGAAAGTATTTGATTTATAATTTGACTGAATGGTGTGAATTTAATCAGCAATACTGGCTGATACTTTTCTGGAGTCTGAATATTACATGGCCCACACAAATGCTGGATAACACTTTCTCTGAGTCAAAATACCCTGTTGAGTATGCTAATTCATAATCTTATTTAATTTTACACAAAACTTTTGCTCTAAAAAGTGACTTCCATAATTAAATGACTAATATTTTAAGATGGCAATTAAAGATTCTTGTGGTTTAATTACGAAGCAATAGTATGAACACAACTTTTAATTTTTATAATTTTTCATACATCAATATCGACTGATCCATTTTTAAATAATTTTGAAATGACAATAGACTACTGCCTTTGGGTTCAAATTTGCCACATAAAATGATATTTTGAAGTCGTTATGGTGAATAGAATCTCAAAGTTCATTTAAAAAATTTACACCTAGCTTACAGAAGGTTTCCATCTTAATAAGCTAGTTACTAATTATCACCTGTGTGAAATGTGTTCATCAAACTTTATTTATAACCCACTTTTTGCCACAGAATCAACCAATGTGCAAGAAATTTGCATACCTTAGAGCAAAGGTTTCCAACTGGTGGCCCGCAATGCCTTTTTTGCAGCTGCGATGCCAGTTTGCAAAATACATTAATTTTATGTATTTTTATTAAAATACATTCTATTTTTACTGAAGGAACGGAAGCTCTGTGAAGAAAGACATTATCTCAGGTAGAATTGATTTTGCAGTCAATAATGATAATCAGAGGAATCTAAAGTGACGTAACTTTCTCTTCACACCATGCATTCCACCTCTTCGCTATGCGGAGTGAACTCGCCTGCTTCCGCGAAGGCTTCACTCTTTGTGTTTAGAAACAAACTCCAGAGCGGTGCTATAGAGATCTGTTTTATTTGATTTGATTTGATTTGATGTTAAAATTGTGGGTGCGTCAGCACTTAGGCTATTTTGCACCCGTCACATTATACGGGGTCCAGCCCCTTATCTTTACAAAGAACAACTCGAACGTTGCATAAGTAAAATCTTAAAAGCTTAAAATGTTCTGACTTTCGTTAAAAGCTGAGGCTGTAAAGGGGCACTCAGCACACATAAGGACAAAAGAACAGGACAATACAAACAAAATTATACTGGCCATGGGGCCAGTCGCCAGAGCCTCGTTAGTCTTTAGTCCAGGGTGTACTAACGTGGAGAGATCTGTTTTACTCCGCACAAAGAGATTTCCAGTGTTCCAACTCGGATTGTACTGTGACTGATTGTTAAAGTTTGTGCAAATATCGAAATGAGCAATATCTCCAAAGAACGTAAGATTGAAAATGAAATAGAACCCATCAAGAACATTGGGAAAAAGACTGACCTCGTTACAAACAACAATGCCAAGAAAAGGGGCTAGAGTTTTTCAAACACCTTTCAAAGGAATGCTTTCCAAACCTTCGTAGTTTTGGGCGAAGAATGATATCGATGTTCGGCAGCACATACACGTGTGAAAGTGTTTTTTTCTTCAATGAAGTTCATCAAGAACCGCTACAGAAGCCGACTGGCAGATTCTTCACTGCTTCAACTTCTGAGACTTTCAAATACAGAAATTGAAGTGGACATTCCAACTTTAATAAAATAAGCAGATCGGCCTCAATTTTCACATTGAACACTTACTATGAAGGATTCTTATTTGTATGGTGTGTTTTTAATTTCTTTCAATTCATCCACAAGTATTGGCTTTTTGTGAAATAAATTGTAATTATACAATTTTGATTTGTGATTCCATTGTTTTCATTGCCTCATTTTAGAAATTTAGGTCATGCGAAGTACTTCAGTACTTAAAATTTTTGTAATTTTTAATCCCCCCTTCCCCCCCCAAAAAAAAATTCAACTGTTGGATATAATTTTTGCCCTCGGACCTTTTCAAGTTGGAAAGCACTGCCTTAGAGGATATTCCAACTTAAGAAAGAGATCTCTCCCAAATAAACTATACATTTAGTTTGGTTTATTTTACTTCGCTTTTCTGCCACTTTTTGGCTAATCGCATATAAATTTCATGTTTTAGATTTTCATTTCATATTCACTAGCATTCTTATGTGTTTAATATGGTAGAAAATGCATTTTCCACCTTACAAAATTGTGTTACAGCGGGTAATGTCACATTTTGTTTCCATCAAGTGTTCAGATTTGGGATACCTTGTGCAATAACAGGGTGGCGACAGACCTGGAAAAACCTGGAAAACCGGGAAAAGTCAGGGAATTTGAGGTGTCAAAAATAGTCAGGGAAATGTCAGGGAATTTCGTCTTTATTGACTTCGAACACTCTTTTGACGAAAATTGTTATAACTCGGCACTATGGGAGCAATCTACTTCGGATAACTTTTGTTTTTTGGTAAAACATCAGTGCATGCAACAGTGTACAATTAAGAACACTGGACCGAAGAAGGGGGCTTGGGGGGGGGGGCACGTCCCCCGAATTTCAATGGAAAAACAAAAATCTTTAGTTTGCCCCCTCTTCTTCCGCTATTTTGGGGAGAAGGCACGAACTTTAGTATTCTTTTCAAAGAATGGAGATTTCTCAAGAGAATGAAACATGTTTCATATTCTTGGGTGCCATACAAGTTGAATAATAAGCCAAAATGTGAAACTGTTTTTTACGAAAAATAGGTAATTTGCATTTTTGGAGGAAAATTGTTATAACTCTGGCACTAAGGGAGCAATCTACTTCGGATATGATTTGTTTTGCAGATAAAACATCATAGCATGCAACCGTGTACAATTCAGAATGCCCAACCGAGGAAGGGGGGTTTGGGGGGTGCGACCCCCGAATTTCAATGGAAAAAAAAACAAATATCTGGAGTTTACTACGTTCTTTTCAAAGAATGGACATTTCTCAAGAGAATGAAACATGTTTCATATTCTTGGGTGCCATACAAGTTGAATAATAAGCCAAAATGTGAAACTGTTTTTTACGAAAAATAGGTAATTTGCATTTTTGGAGGAAAATTGTTATAACTCGGGTACTATGGGAGTAATCTACTTCGGATAAGTTTTGGTTTGCAGCTAAAACATCATAGCATGCAACCGTGTACAATTCAGAACACCAAACCGAAGAAGGGGGGTTTGGGGTCGCGACCACCGAATTTCAATGAAAGAAAAACATAAAAATCTGGAGTTTACCTCCTCTTCTCCCTCTATTTTGGGGAGAAGGCGCAAACCTTAGTATTTTCTTCAAAGAATGGACGTTTCAAAAGAGAATGAAACATGTTTCATGTTTCTGGGTGCCATTCAAGTTGAATAATGAGCCAAGATGTGAAAGAAACTCTGTTCGGAAATGTGGCATGGATATGTTTTCGGAGGGGGGGGGGGAGGTTGGTTATCAATATGAATTTCCCAGGCTTGCTCCAGACCTGTGTCAGAGTTTCCACCCAAACATAAGAGTATGAAGGTCCAAAAAGCACATTCATTTCGTAATCAGCACCATGATACCATAAGGTATCATCGGGCCAGTACGACCTTACTCTGATGATACCATATGGTTGGTATCATCGGAGGAGTAAAGGTTAAGCCTCTAAATATTATGTGGAAAATGCATTGAATTATCATTGTTTCTTGTCCGTATGAGAATAGTAAGGGGACATCTCGACCAGATGGATGGGATAAGAGCGGGTGGCGCCGTCCAATAGTTGTCGGACGTCGTAGTAAGGCATTTTGTTGGGCAAACTGAAGGAACATGGAAACAAATATGTTCGATTGATACATACGATTTTTGTCGAATATCACCACCCGACAAAGTATCTCACTACAACATGCGACAGAAATTGCATGGTCTGCAACATCCAACAAAAATCGCATGCATAAACAAGAAAAGCTTTAGACTGCAAACATGCTGCTGGAATTTTATTACACTTCTGGCTCACTTCACCTTATTTAATGTAGCAGTGCTTGCGAAGGTTTTCTTTCATCATCCTTACGTATTACTGGTTTTGCACAAGCTAACATACGTTTACAATGACATTGCAATATTCTTAGATATCAAGAAGAATCCAACCAAACGGGATATATATTGAATACTATCAAGAAGAATAATAAAAAACGGGATATATATATTGAATACTATCACGAAAAAGTGAAACATAAATCTGCATTGGTGAACATTTTAAAAATTGGCAAGTGGATGCTCACAACCTCAAATTTACTGCAACACTAGTATTGCAATGAAATTAACGCCACTCTCTGTCCTGTCTGTTTAATCTCGTGAGAGATGGTCTTAAATCTCTCACTGAGTGAAGTTAATGTCCAATATTATGAAATAAAATACTAATAATAAATACGTAAATATTTTAATATCATATTTACTCGAATCATTCAATCATAACAGCAAATCACTTCCTTCAAGAATTGACTTTTCTCTACCAGCCCTGCAAAATTTTCACTTTCCATCTACTGATTTATACGAGGGGTGGCCAGAAAGTAATTTTCAATTAGCAGGTACATTGATTTTTCGCAAACGCTAAAACCGTGGAAAATGGTAATTGCTGCGAAATTATGTTTAGGAATGTGCAGTGATGTCAGGACACATTTTTCGCCCTTTCGAAATATCGAAATAATGCGAATTTGGCAAACAATGCGAATTTTTGACATTTTTAGCAATTTTTTTTTAAAGAAATGTCCTAAAACAATGAAAAATTCCATGAAATCCAACATCCTTGTCTTTTCTAGGCCATGTTTGTGTACATAGAACATGCAAGTTTTCCAACATTTTACTCAAGAGTAAACTATAGAGTTATACGTACGTGGAATAATTCCGACAGCCACATTAAATCATTTATTTCCCATGGTTTTTTCAACTTCTATCAAAACCATTTGCATCACAGAGCAAAGTGGCAGGGTTCTAACAGAAGATCGAGTGCGTATCTACCGTCACACGGGCTTCGTATTTGTCGCACGAGATATGTTTTGAATTACCAACCTAGGTGCCCACTATCGGCATTTGTCAAGTGAGTAATAACGGAGCTCAGTCGTTAGGGCATCTGACTACTATGCGAGAGACCCTAGGTCGATCCCCTGCGGGGGAGAACCGGGATATCATATGACGCTGGTACCTTGAGGATACTTTGAGGGATAAAGGTAGTCAGGAGTGTGGTGCTGATCACATCACTCCCACCTTCAGCGGTGATCAAGAAAGTGTGGGGTCCTGACTTCACACCAAAATTCCATTATCTAAAATCCTTACCTTAAAATTAATAAAGGGGTATGGAAAATAACTTTCCCAAAATAACATTCAAGATATGAAACTCTCGTGAAGAGGCATAAGCCATGTGACTTACAATTTGAAACAGTAGTTTAAAAACACCATGAAGGTATAATTTCAGATATTTTCCAGAAAATGTGCTAAAATGAAAATGTGAATTTTGGGAAAACTTTTCGGCATAATCACCACCGTTGTTCTGGCATGTGTCGTAGCATGGCACTAAATTTTGTATGCCCATGGTATATGTGTCTGACAGCAAAGACTGGAACTATCTCTACCGCAATGTAGCTGTCAATCCTTGCCTTGCCAGAAACCTCTTCAGTTAAACAAAGAGATGAAAGTAGGTACATTCAAGGCGAGGGCTGTACGGGGAGTGGTTCAAGATCTCTCAGCTGAAGTGATGCAAATGGCCCGTGTGTACTCAGCTCTATGAAGTTGTGCACATTCAATTGGCCTTCCGTGATTTGTCTGCACCATCGTCTGACCATACTATCACTCACGACATCCGGTCTGCACAACTCACACGATTGCTGGTGGCTGTGCCAAATTCTGAGTGTGCAATGTAGGCTACATCACAGTCGGTGGGAGACTTTATGAGAGCTGCAATCTTTAACCTAGAAGTGTCCTAAACCGGCTGCATTGCAACTGTACCAGATTACAGCTACATGCCACTTCTTCCTGCTTGTATGTTTGTGTGTCGCTCTCCGACCACTAGTGCTGCGTATAGGCACCATTGGAGCTTTTTCAGGATGCCCCTCGTATATGAACTTTCAGAAGCTATTATTATTATTATTATTATTATTATTAGAGTATTCCTGTTTTAATGTGTTGGTTAGCTAAATCAGGTACCTATACAATGCAATTCTATAAATTCCTTGCGTTAAATTTCTACTACCCTTTTCGTCAGCATTAATGGTATAACTGCATGTTGTCAGTTTCACAGCACTTCACTTGGATATACTGTACTGAAGCAGAAATCCCATTGATAATGTAAGGAAATATGACACTTTCTTTTGTTCGATTCAGTTGTTTCACTTATATGCAAGAGTTAAGTTGTTTGCTTTACAGAGAAGAGAGAAGTAGCTTTATGCATTGAAAAATGAGTCCGCACTCATAGATTTTGCAAGCAGAGGGTTCCAAACCTCAGTGGAAATATCAACATATAATACCGAGAATGTATATGGAGACTGATAAATTACAAATTGTATTTCTTAATCAATCACTCTTCACTCTTATCTCATTTAGTCGTAACTGTAAAAATAATCAAGTATTTTATTTTAAACTTACTGCGTGTGACAAAATTACATAATCCTTCCTTAGCTTGTGAATTGTAATAATTTTCCAAAATCACTATTTTACAGTTTGAATTCAGATCATAGAGAATAGAGAAATTAAGTCAATTTAATAGAAGATAATATTGGTACTTCACAAAACCATACGTGGATCTGTATGAGTTTATTATTTCTATTTGCAAAAACATCGATTTAGTTTAGTTTGTAATTGTCAGGGAAAAATATAAATGTTGTCCTGGAAAACCTGGAAAAGTCAGGGAATTTCATTTCTGCTTGTTTGTAGCCACCCTGAATAATAACATATCTGTTTTATGTTGTCTAAATGAAATGAATTCCAATAAGGCATACATCAACTGATGGAGAAAATTTTGCCGGTTTTAGGTAAACCGCACATTAAATAATAGAATTTTGCTGAAGCTAGGTTTTGAGAATGAAAAATATTCCTAATTTCCCACTGGAAAGATACCTTAAGTTTTCATTTCTTTTTCAGTCAAACTCAGAGGAAACTGGACTTTTATGACAGCACTTTAGATGGGGTTGCTAGCAAGAAAATGAAGACAAATGGTGGGAATTCCAGGAGGACTCGCAGTAGTGTGAAGGTATTATTATTGTTATTGGTGTATAACTAACTGTGTGGTTTCATCATGTAGATATAGGTAGCGCGTAACTTCTGTAGGTATCAATAGAAATACAAACACTGCTAGTACTAATTTATGGATGCATCTTGATCAAGGTGTATCAATTTTTTTTAACCAAAATTTGGAAATTTTGCATAATTGCAGAATTATTTTAAACTTTAATTCTCGGACGTTACTTAAAAATGTTGCTTTTTACTCATTCTTGAATGTAGAATTTATTTTTTTCAAAAATATGCAGTGCTTGAGAAGTTATATCCCCTTTATCTTCAATTTATCTTATAGTAACAAAAGGGAAACAAAGGACTTCTTCAAATGATGCTTGGCTTGTTAATAGCAGTAACAATGAATATATTTATTGTTTTGTAATTTAAGTATGTAATACCCTTAGGGTATATTAATTAATGAACAAAAATGAAGAACTGAAATATAGTGTATAGTTTCCAATATGGTCCAGGCAAAATTCGAACCTCAGGCCTTTGTCACTGAATCCCCCCCTCTTGGACCCTTAATTGCTGGACATTGCTTAAAATCTTGCCTTTTACTCATTCTTGCATATAGATTTTTTTTTTTTCAAAAAGATGCAGTAGTTTAGAAGTTATAGCCATTTTAAAATATATCGCATAATATTATAGGGGAAACAACAGCGCTTACTAATAATAGTAACAATGGATATATTGTTTTGTAATTTGAGTATGTCATACTATCATATATATTCTAAAGATAAGAAAAGACAGAACTGAAATATTGTGTGTAGTTTTCAAGAAATTGCATGTTAATTACTGCTGGAAGCTGTTGGTTGACATATCAACCATACATCCTCAACAAAAAATTGAGGAGCAGTCAAAATATCGGCCACCTGGTCGCTAAAAGTTAAAGAAATGAACAACGAAAGACCAGACTTTGATACCAAAGAACTCCCATCCCCACATTTTGAAACAAACAAAAAAATTGTCCTGTCTAGCAGTTTATACATATACCTACAATCAGACAAAGTTTCATTGGCAATTCTTCAATAGCGAAGCGTGTACAGAAAATAAAACTATTGCAATTAAAGGTCAAGAAACTGTGTCCTGGAAATTCACTTACAGAGTTATTCCTATAGACACTGAATTCAGGGAAGAACATGGAAAACAGATCCTCGAAATTGTCAGTACTAATGGATGAGCCCTTCTACTAGTTTGTTGTGGATCGGATGGCCTACAGCTCAAAGTTCGTTGTTAGCTTCAGATGCAAACACCTGCGAAGTCAAGATTCATTATCACAGTTATGAGTTAAACATATTGGCAAGAGACTGTGGTTGAAAAGTAAAAACCCAATCAAATTAATTTTTTTCTGAAAAAAAAATGGTACTTTTTCAAAAAGTGTGTCTTAAAAATAGAAATAAATAACTGTTATCCATGATTTGGGAATAAAGGACACTCTTGATAATAATTAGATGTAAGCGAGTTACTATTTTTTTCTGCAAAACTTCCTTGTAAAGGTTCTATTAATTCGTCTTCTGTGTGCATTGGGTTTAAGTTGTTACAATAGCAGGAGCCAAATGTGATGTGCAACAACTTAAAACCAGTGCATAAAAGTGAAGTAAAGTGTTCCCCTGTGCATAGCACCACGCCATGAAGGCATATAGGGGGTGTGGGGGTAACGCCCCACACTTTCTTGATCCGGTCGTGAGTGGGGGTGATGTGATCAGCATCACGCCCCTGACCGCCTTTACCCCCCAGGGTTTCCCCCAGGTACCCATGTTAATCGACGCTGGGTAGGCGCCGGGGCCGCTTCCACCGTTAGAAAAGTTCCCGGATTTGAACCGGCCGGGGATCGAACCCGGGACCTTGAGCATGGTACTCAGACGCGTTACCGACTGAGCCACCGGGGCCACAAAAAAACCAGTGCATGCAGCAGACAAACTGGCTACACTAGCAGTATGCAGGGAAACAACAGGAACTGGAAACCAGCCCAGCAGTGAAGCAACGAGTTCCGAAGCAGATAGTGGCAGAAGCCACCAAAATTAATAGAACCATTACTTGCTTACATCTAATTAATAAGAGTTATGTATTGACATTCGAGCATGTCATACCCTCATATTTATGCAAATGATGTACTGACCGCTCGTCCATGGAAAGTTAAGCTGCAAATCGATGCATAGAGGTTGCATGTCCCTCGTTTCCATAACTCTTCTATGATTATGGGCTGGTATTGGTAAATAAAATAAAATTACTTTCTTGATTTGATTGGATATTTGTATTTGGCTAGTCACAACGATGAAGAAGAGTAATGATGATATGAAATTGATCAAGAAACACTCACATAGAAAACCCATATCCAGGCCAGGATTCAAACTCTGAATCCATGGCATTGTAGTGTGTTGTGGTAACCACTATGCCACAGAGGTCGGCTGATACTTTCTGATACCAGAACATTGGTATTGGTATCGACTCACCTTTCTTTATATCCATGCTGACTTTACCTAATTATAAATTTAAGATAACTCAGACACTGATATGAAATTAAGTGTTACACATATATTTTTCTTTCTATTTACTTAGCTAATACCATTTACTGCACAGCATGGAGGCATGCCACGCTTGCGAAGCAGGAATCCAAATGTGAAACGTGAAAAGGTCATGACGATGGCAGAAGCTGTGAATCATTTCCAAACTGCAACTCCTGAGAGGTGGAGGTCACAGCCACAGAAAGGTGAGAGTTGTCACTGTATGAGTGAAAGTGTAAGAACTTTTTAACTTTTTTTCTGCTGCTGGAAATTCAATGTTGTCTATGTCACACAAGTGATCTTGCCACTAAATGTGAAATTGTCAGGATGGCACAAAATTTGAGTTTTCATGGTCACTATTAACTCAAAGGTAGAAGAGAAGCATAAAATAACGAATCTAGAAATAGATGTGGAGACTTAGAGTGTAGTATTGTTTTTATCATTCATTCTGCAAAATTTCTGGGTAAAGAACTTGTAAGAATTACAATTTTGTAAAATATGGTTTCAAATTTTTATATGTGTGTACTATACATTTTTGTCAAATGGTTCTTTGGTTTGAGGATTGGTGAAGAGTGGATTGGGGAAGACATTCTTGCCCACATAAAGATAGCTCCACTGCCTAAATAAGGGACAAAACTGCTTTCTGAAATGGTTTAGAAGTACGGGAGTAATGTGGGACAACATGAAGAGCAAGGTTCCTGAAATATTCATGTATGAAAACATGAAACTTTGCACATAAAATTACAAAAATTGTTCGTAAAATCACAAATGTGATTAGAAATGGACTAGAACCTGTGTAATGTTGATTAAAATCACCATTTATCCTTGTCAAGAATAACTAAATGATATCGGAAAGCTACGCACACAACATTATTCAAATGAATTGGCAAACAAGAAGTTCGTATTTGAAAGGAAATACAAGAATTTGTGGAAAATTTGTGGTGTGGTAAAATTCATGTGGAAACAGAAATTTGTAAATTTCTTCGCAACAGCCAGATACAGTAAGCTATAAAATAAAATGTTTTGCAAAATTCATTTGAGCATATTTTTTTTTTGGGTCCCTAATAATAATATTTCTTGCTTTCCATGTATTCCGAAACTTTTTTTTCCAGTATTGATAGTGAATTTTGCTCAGACCTAATATTAATGTTTGTAATTGGTGGTAATATCCTTTCAGGCAAAAAGCTGGATACCACCCATCAGGTGACGATCCCCCAGTCGCCTGCACTGCAAACCAGGTTGAGGAGCAGACCAGCCCAGGTCCTCACCAGACAGCAGCAGGAGGAATTAGAATTGCAGGAGGCAAAAAGGTCAGTAAAACTAAAATACGTGTGTGTGTGTGTGTGTGTGTATGTGTGTGTGGATGAGAAACATTTTTAACAATACAGTGCAAACCCGATGTTATGTTCCCAGATTTTACATTTTCCCCCATTACACATTTAATCTTGATAGTCCCAACACAGCAATACAGTGAAACCCCGATTTTACGTTTCCACATCATATGTTTTCCCACTTAATACGTTCATCCAGTCAGCCCTGGCCAAAGGCCATGTTAAATAATAGGACGTTCGCCTCGATCTTACGTTCACTCTAACTCCCGTTTCCCGCTTTATACATTTTCCAAGCCATGGCGATGTTTTAAATTTGCCAGAAACCTGTTCTGTTGACCACGCGACTGACTTCTCCCTCCTTTGTGTTGCTTTTGTGTTTACCACGTGGCCTTTTCCAGAAGTTAGGTTTTCGTGCTACAGGAGGAAGGGAAGAAACATGGTTCCCGGGAGGAGGGGGGAAGAGGTGCACAAGTTGTATTTGTCATACCTCCCTTGATGGAAAGGAAGGGAAAATGGCACTTCTTGCATTCCCCGTAAGGATGAAATCGGCGGATCCTTCTGCAGCAGCTTCAGATAACAAGCACACTGTTGCCAAACCGATTCTCTCTAAATGCTTCCCTTCCTAGAGTTTGGACACAGTGTGTGTGACTGAGGTGTCTTGGTTTTCCCTTCCCCTTCACAAAAACGCGAGTGGAAAATTGACAACGGGACTCAATCACCATTGGCTTCTTTGCCCACACATTTACGGAATCCTTCCTAGTTGACAGGAACGAAAAAAGGAGGGGGAGTTGTTCGTAAAAACTTTTCCTTTCTTCTTGTTTGCAACGTTGAAAATGGAAGAATTAAGGATTTGCCATACCAGATAACAACTTCACTTTTTCTTCAATGCAAATTCATATAGATTCCTAAGGAAATATGATTGGATCTAGTTCGATTATTTTTAATCTGAAGTTTTTTCACGAACGCTATATCATTTGGTTATCAGAATGAAGCTGAAAACTCACAAGATAAAGTGATCATATTTTTCTATGGCCAAATAGGGTGATATTTTACTCACTGATGAAAATATATTAGTGTCAGATCAATTGTGTGGGGAGGGGAGTGGGTGAGGCGAATTTGGGATATATGATTCTTCTACGTGAGGGAATGTTTTCTCTATGCATATTGCGTGACTCGTATGTTGTAAAGTGTAAAGGCCTGGAAAAATGAGTGAATAAATGAGGGGTGCGTCAAAAAATTTTCTGAGCAGCCAAATTTAGTGCACATCTAAATGCCATTAAAATGCATATTTGGGCCAAAAGAGCAAGGGGGCTGCCCAAGCGTGATGCTGATCACATCACCTTCAAATTTGAACTATGTGTGGGGTAAAGGCAGCTGGAGCATGGTGCTGATCACACCATCTCCCACATATCCCCCCCACACACACACAGCTATATATATCACGGCATGATGCAAAGTACATGGGAAACTTTACCTTCATCTTTTTCTTATTTGCAGTGGGAGGGAGGGGCATGCGTTTGCTTTCTCATGCCCCCTATGGTATAATCACTAGTCGTGTAATTACTGAAAAGTACCAAGTATTTCTGCCCCGATTTTCTTGCTTGTGTGGAAGTGAGCATGAAGATCCTTACACAAGACATCTTAACCAATTAACATAAAGGTGAAATGCCTTTCCTTTGGCGTCTAAAATTACGCAGTTGCTCTTCAACCTGAATACGCGCATTCAACAAACATAGCATACTGCAATATTAAGCATTGCCGGGAAGACAAAAAAAAAGAAGAAGAAGAAAAAAGGAAACTTTATTTACGGGGAAACTATTGGTGGAAGGGGTGTTTGCCCTCCGCAAGATTACTAAATCCAATAATAAATCGATTAACATGGATGTAAATAACAATCAGTGCCATGGCCAAAGGAGGTTGATGGGGTTCATCTGGCCAGTATTTCTAAAAAAAAAAATAATAATAATGCAAAGTCCACCCACGCAGAGCTCAGCACCACTACGCAGTAGTACTGGTACTGGCTGCGTTCAACACTAAACACTGCAGTTGGGTGGTCGGCAAAAGTTTACCCATATGTGATAACTGATTCAATCGTAGTACAAAGACACAGAAATATCTCAGGGCTTGCTGGGTGTAAAGAAAGATTAAACCAGGTTTTTATATATATATATCTATAAAGTTTATTATAATCAGAACACAAAGATGTCTGTTAGCACACGAGTCTTTACCTGTATCCCTTACGTGCTTTTACCTGTACCACCTTTAGACTCGAAGAGAAAAGGGGGGAGCAGGGAACATCCAATTCATTCCTTGCAGTGAGGCGCCAATGGGAGTATGGGGACCTAATTTTATTTAGGGCCTGGTCGCCGCAGTCGTCACGGGTTCCCCTGAAAGAGAGAGTAGGTTGTGCGTAGTACCCCCAACCACAGCCGGGTATTGGCCGAAACCAATCGGTACCCTGAATAATGGGTGCTGGGTAAAAGGATCAAAGGATTGCCGCGACACCCCCTTGCGTTAGCGGGGAATTGGCGAGCCAACCGGTGTCTCCTATGCAGGGACTTCAGGTTAAAATGGAATGGTCCAGGGTGCTCCCAGACTAGCCGGGCAGGTAGAACCTGAGCACCTATCAGCCGAAGCGATCGGACCAGGTAGGTAAGTTGCAGCTAGGCTCTTCTTCTTTTTTCTGCTTCCTCCTTCCTTCCTTCTGGAATGGCTTCTATTCTTCAGGCTGGGAGGCCGATTAACCCTGGAAGTTTGCTCGTTGACTTCAGGGAGCCAACTGAACTCCGGGCCTCGCTGCGCTGGCTTTATACTCGCGGGGGCGGCACATTGGTGGTGAAAATTTTAACTACAAGTATGCGTTGCTAACTCATTTTTTTACATATTGCAACCTTCGTACTGAGAAACATCCAAGAAGTGACTTTAAGAAAACACTAGTGGGAAAATCACTAGTTGCACGTGTCAATATAAACTAAAACTGTGTGCATTCAGACAATACAATTGATATTGAGCCTCGCAGGACTCTTCAACGAATGGAACAGTAAAAATGACAATAAATGATAACATTCACTGAATACAGCGACCACGCAGGGTCGAAGCTAATAAACGTAGAGGTGGATCCGTTAACACATTTAAACTAAAAGTGTACGCTTCGCAGGGACTTTTAGCATGCACTATTTATCCAAACCTTCTTAACAAAATATAATATTGCGACCACGCAGGGTCGTTAAATGTAGCGACCACGCAGGGTCGTTACAAGAACGTCAAAGGCAGGAAAAGATTGCAAACTGAGGGTTGACTACTAAAAAAAGTATACGTAACTCCACCTCCCCTTTCGAAAATCCTGCGGGCGTCACTGATAATTTATTGTGACGTCTAAAAATGCGTAAGTTTGACAAAGCTTATTTTGTTCACTTCATGCTGTTGGGCTGATCGGGACTGGATACATATTCAGCTCAAAGTGAAATCTGAACCATTCTGCATGTCTTCAGAACACTTTGATTATAGTATATAAAGATACTTGACCTCCAGCACAGCACGTCTTTCTTTTTTCCTTAGAAATTCATTATCATACTTCTTTCCTGTTGTTAAATAATTTTTTGCACAATATACCCCCTAAAAAGTCGATTGTGTAGTCATTTCTTACTGACACTTGAGTTACACTTCTCTTATGCTTTCCCACTTTTTACATTTCCTGCATTTTATGTTTTATATTTTTCGTGGCCCTGAAAAACGTAAAATCAGGGTTTGACTGTATACACTATTTTACATTTTCCTGCATTTTAAGTTTTTTTTTAACTTGGTCCTTTGAGAACCAAAATCAAGGTTCCACTGTACTTGTTTTGTGAATCGTGTATTTCACACATCTCTCACCTTCTGAGTACAACCAAGGTTCCTCTGGGCATTTGGTGAATGTGTGTGTGTGTGTCTAATAGAAATAAGAAATCAGGCTAGACTTAGGTGGTTAAATAACTCGGATGATACAAATCTAAGCAATTTTAATAGAATAAAGCGAGAAGTTAACCGCACGTTTAGAAGTAAAAAAAGAGATTACTTGAAAAGCAAAATTAACGAAATTGAAACAAACAGCAAAAATAAAAATATCAGAGATTTATATAAAGGTGTAAATGAATTTAGAAAGGGGTGGCAACCTAAAGTAAACTTGATAAAAGATAAAGACAGTGATTTTCTTGCTGACCCAAGCAATATTCTAAATAGATGGAAGAACTACTTTAATGACCTTTTAAATATCCATGTAGGAGATAAATCAGAAGTAAATGAAGTACACACAGCAGAACCTTTAGTTCCAGAACCTAACTTGACTGAAGTTAAAGGTGCTATTAAAAGGCTAAAGAATAACAAAGCACCTGGCATTGATTTAATACCAGCTGAGTTAATTAAATATGGTGGAAATTCATTAATATGTCAAATTCATAAATTAATTTGTTTAATATGGAATGAAGAAGAAATCCCTCAACAGTGGAAAGAATCCATAATTGTTCCTGTGTTTAAAAAAGGTGATAAAATGAACTGCAATAATTACCGTGGAATTTCTCTACTCTCAACAACATACAAAATATTGTCTAACATTCTTTTAACAAGACTAACCCCATATGCTAATGAAATTATATGTGATTATCAATGTGGATTTAAACGTAACAGATCAACTACAGATCAAATTTTTCACATCAGACAGACACTTGAAAAAAAGTGGGAATATAATCAAAATGTCCATCAGCTATTCATTGATTTAAAAAAAGCATATGATTCGGTCAAAAGAGATAAATTATATAATATATTAGTAGAGTTTGGAATACCTAAGAAGCTTGTTAGTATGATAAAAATATGCACTAGTGAAACAGAAAGTAAAATTCGTGTGGGTAATAATATGTCTGACAAATTTATAATTCATGATGGGTTAAAACAAGGAGATGCATTATCTCCATTGCTCTTTAATTTTGCCTTAGAATATGCTGTAAGGAAGGTAAAAGAAACTAAAGAAGGACTAAAATTAAATGGTGTGACTCAGTTGTTAGCATATGCAGATGATGTAGACTTACTGGGGGATGATGTGAATACAATTAAGAATAATGCTAAAATATTTTTCAAAACTGCTAAAGAGATAGGTTTGGAAGTTAACAAAGAGAAAACTAAATATATGCTTACAGGCCGAAACCAAGTGTTAGGTAATAATCAAAATCTAATTATTGATAACAACTCATTTGAACCAGTTTCCAAATTCAAATACTTAGGAGTAATATTAACAAATTAAAATTATATTAAAGAGGAAATAAAAAGTAGGCTTAATTCAGGAAATGCATGTTACTTCTCTCTTCATAAACTTTTGTCTTCTCGTTTAATATCTAAGAAACTAAAAGTTAAAATATACAAAACAGTAATTTTGCCTGTAGTATTATATGGGTGTGAAACTTGGTCCCTTACATTGAAAGAGGAACATAAATTGAGAGTATTTGAAAATAAGATCCTTAGGAAAATCTTTGGACCTTAAATGGATGAGGAGACAGGTGAGTGGAGAAGGTTACATAATTTAGAACTACATAATTTGTATTCATGTCCAGATATTATTAGAATAATTAAATCAAGAAGACTTAGGTGGGCAGGCCATGTGGCACGAATGGGAGAGGAAAGAGGAGTTTACAGGATTCTTGTTGGGAAACCTGATGGTAAGGGACCTGTAGGAAGGCCAAGACGAAGATGGAGGGACAACGTTGAGATGGACCTAAAGAAAATCGGTAGGGATGGAAAAGAGTATATAGATCTTGCTCAAGATATGGACAGATGGAAGGCCTGTGTTGCTGCAGCCATGAACCTTCGGGTTTAAGAAGGCTAGAGAGTTAGTTAGTTAGTTAGTGTGTGTGTGTGTGTGCGAGCGCCTGCGTACGTACGTACGTACATACTTGAAAGACGAAGACACAATCAAAATTCTGAAAATTCCAATCTGTTCAGAAGTCTTATCAACATTTTCCTGACTGTAAGTCTATTTCTTTTACATACATAAGATAGCAGCAAATAAGTCCACAAAACTTTTCTTTTTAATGGTCTGGGAGAAATTCTAAATGAATATACCGTATTTACTCATGCGTAATCCACAGTTTTTTTTACAAAATTTTAGCCCTAAAAAAAACTGGTGCGTATTATGAACGGAATAATTCGGACAGCCACCATGAAACCATGCATGTTTTCACTGTGTTGCTGCATATAACACGTACATGTCAACAGGCACACACAAAAATTAGCAGGTTGAGTTTCTTTAGTAATAATAATTAAAAGAAATCAAACACTATAAATGTGAGATGGCCATTTCCATGCGACTGAGAAAAATTGCACTGTTCTGGCTGAATTCAAATATGCACCTCCCGTCACATGGGATGTGTGTCGGCGGTATTTGTCTGGTGAGAAATAAGAAAATAACTTCCCAAGTGCTGCAAAATCATAACGTAATTTTGATCTCGCTCTCTTCTACTTCAGAATGAACAAGGTGGTTACAGAAGTGAATGCTTTGGGATGCTAAACACAGTGCAGGAAGTGGGGGGGATTGTGTGGGTTGGTGTGAATAGGTGTGATGTCATTCGCTCTTGATCAGCATAGCAACAGCTCTACACCTTACAACTTAGAAAGCCATTTCTTGAACCTTAATTGTACTTCACATTACATGTGAGATATAATTGTTTGTTGCTTTGTTGCTTCTCCCCATCAAAACACACATGTAAATACAGTATTTAATTTTTCAGATTTTAGAACTTCAGCCATGTTCAATAAATTGAGATGTTTTAGTTCTTGAGATCACTGTTTTTATTATTTAAGATTAAAAATGTTAGGTAATACTTTGCAATTATGTGCAATATAATAATACTTGGCTATCTTTTTATTGTTTTAATTTTAACACCCCGTCTATATTTATTGCTTTAGCTAAGGGTTGAAACTTAGATTTTTACTATTAACCACAATAGGTATATTCAATGTTTTGATGATCTTTGTGTACGTAGTTTTTTCTAGAGGGAAAAGTTATAAAATCTAGAAAATGGGCATGTACAATTAGTGCTGCTACTTATGTCATTCTTAACATTGTGGACACTCCATAGATTTGTGAGTAAATTCTAAAAATGGCATTACATCAATTATATTTTAATCTTTAGTTTTTTGTTTAGTATTTTTGTTTAATGTGGTTTAACATTTGGCCTGAGTTGATATTCTATTTGCAGTCATCAGATCAAGGCGAGACCTGTGCAGGAGAAGATGTTTCAGAAACCAGACATTCCAAAAAAGCCGGCTCCCAAGCCAACAACAAAGCCTCAACCTTTCAACATTACAGAAGTGAAGAAGAAGGTAAATTCCATTATCTCATTGCTTTCCAAGTTTATTGAAACTGTATATTTTGTGTTTCAACAAAATATTGATTTATTTTATTTTAAATCTGATTATTGGAAACTTTTCCTGTGATAATGCACAATGCTTTTACTGCGCATTAAGTAAAGGTTGTATTTAGGATCTTATGTTTCCTCAAGTAATTATGTAGTAACATTATTCACAAATGTCTGCATTACCTCCAAGCTGAGTTAAATTACCATAAATGAGTGATTTTGTGACACTTTTCATGTTTTTTTTTGTCTACCACTGAAAAGTATCACACTGCAGCTTCTCAGTAAAGAACTACAATAGAACAAACATTTGTCACGTCTATGTTTGTGCTATTGGCAAGCAAGGCACTTACAACAGTTTGTCGACATTGTAGAGCAGCGGTGGCAAACCTTTTTTTGGTTTGAGAGCTAATTTGCATTTCAAGAATCACTGGTGGTCTACTTGTCTTACTAGACCTAACAAAGAGAGACTAAAAAAGGAAGCGGCATTGATTATTTTATTTTATGTATGTATTTATTTATTTACTTATTTATTTATTATATAAGTTTTGGCTTCAGTATTGTGGGCTTGGCACCTGTTTTAGGTCGTATCTCTTCATGTTTATTTTTTAAATCACTAAAAAGTACCTCACCAGCTTTACAGATAGCTTCCTTGAAGACCTCTCCATCTACAAATGATTTCTTATGTTTGATAAGAACGTCCGCAATGTTGGGCAATCATCTTTGACTTCAGAAACTCGGACTCTTCAAATTTCACTACCCGTGGGAAATTCTGCAGCAAATTTCTGGTGGATGGTTCAGAAATGTCTTCCTACATTAGCCTTTTTAGGGAGCGCAACGGTTGCGTTAGAAAGAAGACACACACACTTATCTTTCACCATAATAAATAAGAACTATTGCTCCCATTCACTATGGTAGTGGTAAATCTTTTGTTTCTTCTTACCTGGTTCACTCATGACTTATTGGCTTGTATCATGACTAATAAACTGCCGACAGCAGCCTCACAGTGAGTTTACAGTATTACAATCGCAAACTTTTGACAAACGTCACAGGTTTGCGAATAACTGCCTACTGGCCCAGTATTTTGTGCAAAAAATGTGTCTAATAACAATGTAATCAAACCGGCCTTGTCGCTAACAACAATGTAGTGTAAGAGAAGAAAGCTTTCGATCGCCCATTGTTCACTCGTTCAATAACGAATAGTTGGTTACTCTTAGGATGTTCTACAGATGCGTTCACAGCCTGTTTTTTCATTAAATTATCCTCAACAGTCTCTGGATAATATTCATTTCCCTTGTTATTCGCACATATCGGAATATTTTACTCAATGGCCAAGTTTTTATTTCATATACACAGATGGATCTAAATGTGAGTCAGGAGTTGGATGTGCAGTGTACGATCCACAACATAAAACAGACCTATTATTTTGGCTTCCACAAGACCGTTCATCCTGTACCCGTCAATATTTACAGCAGAATCTTTCGCAATTTACCAAGCTTTAATATATGTCCAAAAATTAAATTTACGATAGTTCTTAATACTTACTGACTTGCAAAGTGTATTACAGGCTCTTAAATCTTCTTACAAGAGTCTTTACAAATTATCCCCTTATATTATAAATTGTATACAATTAGTTCAAACAATACAAAAATCTGGAAAAACCATTGAGTTTTCTTGGGTTAAAGCTCATAGCAATATTACAGGTAATTCTCATGTAGATGAATGTGCAAAGAAAACAGTGCGTCTTCCAAATATTACAAACTTATCATTATACTATACGGATCTTCTCCCTAGAGTAAAGAAGATAATTCTGAATGAATGGTTTGATTGGTGTCGAAATGAACTTACAACAGTTGGAGAATCATACAGACCATTTGCTGAATTCAAAACACAAAAACCATTGTTTTTACCATGTAAGTGCTACAAGAAATGTACTTGTACAAAGTCTGTCACAGAGAAAGTGAGACAGATTTTTTCCTGGCTTGGCAACACTGCCTATGGTTTCGACAATAGTCACGTCGTGTAGGATGACTCATTCTGTTTCCGTAGCAAGTTGTCACATGTTGCAAAACCACGTTAGTGAGCAGCTGTGTTGATTTACGTGGAACGTGTTTCGTTTACCCCTCCAGGTTTTTGTGTATAACATTGCTTTTTGCGATGAGTATTCAAGATGAACAGCGACATGCCATAAAATTTTGTTGGCGTTTAGGGAAAAGTGTTGCGGAAACATAAGCAATGTTTCAACAGGTATATGCCGATCAAGACAGACTGAGTAGAACCACAGTATTACCAAGGAGTCATCGAGACTCTGCGCCAGCACGTAGCATAAAAGAGGCCGCATTTGAAAAACTCCTTCATATTGCACCACGATAACGCACGCCCACATACCACGCGGGCTTTTCAGGATTACGCGACGAAGAGAAAAATAGAAATTTTGCCACATCCAGCATACAGCCCGGACCTTAGACCCTGCGACTTTTGGCTATTTCCACTTTTAAAGACCGCTTTACGCGGTCGTTATTTCATGACGAACAAAGAAGTGATCACCGCAGCGCAAGTTTTCTTCAGTTCGCTACCTGACGACGAATTTTCAAAGACATTCATAAAGTGGGAGGAGCTTATGGACGCTTGCTTAGCTGTCAATGGTGCCTATTTTGAAAAAGATGTATGTCTACTCAATATGGCTGATTCTGAATAAAACTTTTGTGGTTTGTAATTTTTTTGTTTCATTTTAATGATTCTTGGAGGGGTCCATGTACATGCTTGTCTTTTAACTGCTATGCAATCACGACTTTTTGACTTATTGTGCTCATTTTGGTCTCAATCGGCAGCTAATGAACCAAATTTTCACCCTAGTACATTTGCTAGCCAATGGAGGTAGCTGTTTTCTTATACAGGAATTAGTCTCACCTTCTCTGCGGCAGCCTTTGTGTTAATTAATAGACTGAGAACGGCCCATTTGTGTACTAGGCAACATTTATCCAAAATTGGAATAACGAACAATAAGAAATGTGAATGTGGCTGGGAAAGTGCAGATGCACAACATATAATAGAGAGAGAAATATCTTGTATAAAACTTTAAATAATCTAAAGATTCAGTTTCCAACAAATTTGTTAAGTTTAGTTGTTAATCCAGATGTGCTGATTGGATTGGTTATAGTTTATCATTTTTAAGGAAGTGTAACATACAATTGTAAAAGGCAAAGTGTTTTTATTTTTTTTAAAAAAATTAGTACTATGTAAAATAGTGGGGAAGGACTGATAATTTTAATGTAAAACAATTGTGCACATTTTATATGTGTATTGTTATGGACAAAAAACGGCATAAAAGCTGTTAGGTTCCAAATAAAGGAATGGATGAATGAATGAATAGTTGGTTACTCGGAACGGAGAAGGCAAAGAACATTTACATTTTTTATGGTTAATTATTATGTGATTCAACAAAGAAAGAAATTAACTCTTACAACAAAGCTCTTTGCCTGATACAACAGTTGAAAATACAGAGAAATAAGTAATAAAATGTTTTGTGACTATGCATAATAAAATCCGTATAATATGCCGGTCGGCTGGTAGACCGTGGTCGACATGTTGGCCACCCCTGTTGAGTGTCGATGAAGCAAGCGGACAACAGTTTCCATAATTATTTTAAAACTTTATTTACTTGCCAGATTTATGAAAAAAGGTGGTGTTCAAACTGCATAATTGCCTTCGATGCATGCACATTGTTTATACATCTTTATTTAGAAAACTACTAACGTAACAGCAGTGACAGTGAGGGGGGGCTAGAAATTAGTTTTTACGGAAGTCCTAAAAGTAGACACGAGACTGTGAATTGATAATGGTCTTTGTTTTGCATTGTGTGGCCTGTTTGTTAGTCTGGTGACTGTGAAGTGTTGGAGTGGTAGGGTGCTTGTATCATATTGTGTTTTTTCTAGTGTATTCAACTGCAAAGTGTGTTATGGCTAAGCAAATGTTTTCTATTCATATGGGTAAACTCAATCGGCAAGTGAAGTTCGAAGGTGATTTGAAAGGAGGTTCCCAGATGTAAAAGTTCCACGTAATTTTTATCTCTGGGGTAGATTAAAAAATGCTGTATACAAGTCAAATCCACACACCCTGGAACAGGGTGGCGACAGACCTGGAAAACCTGGAAAACCAAGAAAAGTCAGGGAATTTGAGGTGTCAAAAAAAGTTAGGGAATTTTATCTTGATTGACTTTTTTTTAAAGATATCGTTATGGAACTCTGCACGGGAATAGGAAATCTTGTTGCTAGAATTTCACGAGAAATGCAATGGTGAAGGTTTTTTCGACGTATCTTTAACCAGTAAAAAGTTATGACTGAATTCTTGTACCAATTTGCTCCTTTTCGAGGTGTTAGAAAAATGCCTTAAAATTTGTTTAGCGCTTCGGTAATGCATCGAGATCAAAGTGACGTCTATGGAGAGACGTTCGCATGCCATTGCACATTATTTTAATCGGATACATCCATGAAGAGCTGTGCATTATGAATGGTTGTCGCGAACAATTTACAGTGTGACGCTTCCATTGAATTAAAAGTCCTTCACAGTGACAAGGCTAATGTTAATGTTCATAAGGAAATTTATAAACAGAATATTCGATGCTTTTTATCTGATAACCCATTTTCGACAGATCAAAGCTGATTGGTTAGTGCTGGTAAGTTAATGATGTGGCGTGCTGTGTGGAACACGATTGGTTAGTCAATTTTCCATCAACCTTAAATGCTTAGGGCTACTTGGATTTGTTAAATAAACTTTTTTTTTCATCCTTGCTTATGGAAGAAGGTACTTTTTACAGAGTTTTTTCAATAGGGAAGAACACCAGAACACTTATGGGAACGTTATGAACCAGTTTTTGTCCAAAGTTAGTTATCAGATGACAAGGGTCACATATTCTGTTTATAAACTTCCTTATGAACATAAACATTAGCCTTGTCACTGTGAAGGACTTTTCATTTAATGGAAGCGTCACACTGTAAATTGTTCGCGACAACCATTCATAATGCACAGCTCTTCATGGATGTATCCGATTAAAATAATGTGCAATGGCATGCGAACGTCTCTCCATAGACGTCACTTTGATCTCGATGCATTACCGAAGCGCTAAACAAATTTTAAGGCATTTTTCTAACACCTCGAAAAGGAGCAAATTGGTACAAGAATTCAGTCATAACTTTTTACTGGTTAAAGATACGTCGAAAAAACCTTCACCATTGCATTTCTCGTGAAATTCTAGCAACAAGATTTCCTATTCCCGTGCAGAGTTCCATAACGATATCTTTAACGCGAGTTGTACCCCTGAAACGAAAGGCTTGTACGCCACTGTCTCAAGCTTCGGAATTGAGCGAAATGCAGAGTTACATTGAATTGACTACAGCTCAGAAACTAAATGCCCTAGAGATATGAAAAACATACCATTGTACGCAGAATGGATCACAGATTCAGACGATATATAATTTATGCACATTCGGCATACATATGGAGGGGGAAAGGGGCGAAATCCCCTCAAAAATACTATTCTTAAAAAAAAATGGTGTTTCCCCCCCCCGAAAAAAAATGTCAAAATGCACAAAATGCAAAATTTATGCAAATTTGGTGTATATATGGAGGGGAAAGGGAGAAAACCCCCAAAAATTATTTCAAAAAATTGTCACTTCACCCAAAAAATGTCCTCGCACTTGGGCACAAAACGACACCTACGCACAACATTCACTAACGAAAAGCTAGAACGTAGTGAAAAATGAGCGCCAATTCTTGCAGCTGCTTGAAATTCTATTTTTAGACAATACAGGGTAACCCCTGTTGCAACTTGTGGACACTTGTGCTAAAAAAACAAAGGTTTCCTTCAGCGTGCTTCGAAATTTCATTCTCACAACGCAGATTCAACAACCAGTCTTCCCCCTCCCCCCACCCCCTGCTTGCGCCCTCACAGAAAACTTTCATTTTGACATCGGATACTGATAAACAAGCTTGCTTCCAATGCAGTTAACAGGAGGGAGTGAAAAGCAATGCTTTAGAACAACAAAGCCAGTCTTCCTTTGTCGCCAAAAATTTGACCTTGAAAAGAGAAGCAAAAGAGAAGTCCCTTTTCCTGCCTTTTCCCCTCCATTTTCATGAAGACAAAAAAAAATGCAAAAAAAACATTTCTGTTAAATACATGTGTTAGGAACAATATAAAAAAAATCGAAATTCTAGCCAAAAATAGAAAAGTTATAACATAAAAACTACGACCTTGACACAGCATCTCGATCGAGGCGCTTGGTACCGGGAGGGTTACATTTGGGTATTTCGATCGAGATGCTTGGGTCCCAAAGGGTTAAAGAGGTCAATGAGCAATTTAGTTTCTTGGAACTTTATATCGGATCGCTAAATTTTATATTGGTATCAGGCGAATTTACATACTACATCCCTAGAAACTACTATTGTATACACACACCATTGTTTCCAGGATAAAATACAGAGGTTCTAAGTTAATATTGGATTATTTTCCTGTAGTTTACGGTTATTACAAGCATAACAAAACAGTTTTTCGTTGTGACGTTTCAGGAGAACACACGCTCCCTTCGTCAGACATTTATTTTCATTTTGACTAAAGATACAGTTATAACAATTGTTAGCAATTTTTTAAACAAAAAGAATCCGTTATATAATGGATGTTGTCAATGTTACATTGTTGTAATATAGCTATTATTATATAGCTGTTATAACTGTATCTTTAGTCAAAATAAAAATAAATGTCTGATGAAGGGAGCATGTGTTCTCCTGAAACGTCACAATGGAAAACTGTTTTGTTATGCTTGTAATAACCGTAAACTACAGGAAAATAATCCAATATTAACTTAGAACCTCTGTATTTTATCCTGGAAACAATGGTGTGTGTATACAATAGTAGTTTCTAGGGATGTAGTATGTAAATTCGCCTGATACCAATATAAAATTTAGCGATCCGATATAAAGTTCCAAGAAACTAAATTGCTCATTGACCTCTTTAACCCTTTGGGACCCAAGCATCTCGATCGAAATACCCAAATGTAACCCTCCCGGTACCAAGCGCCTCGATCGAGATGCTGTGTCAAGGTCGTAGTTTTTATGTTATAACTTTTCTATTTTTGGCTAGAATTTCGATTTTTTTTATATTGTTCCTAACACATGTATTTAACAGAAATGTTTTTTTTGCATTTTTTTTTGTCTTCATGAAAATGGAGGGGAAAAGGCAGGAAAAGGGACTTCTCTTTTGCTTCTCTTTTCAAGGTCAAATTTTTGGCGACAAAGGAAGACCGGCTTTGTTGTTCTAAAGCATTGCTTTTCACTCCCTCCTGTTAACTGCATTGGAAGCAAGCTTGTTTATCAGTATCCGATGTCAAAATGAAAGTTTTCTGTGAGGGCGCAAGCAGGGGGTGGGGGGAGGGGGAAGACTGGTTGTTGAATCTGCGTTGTGAGAATGAAATTTCGAAGCACGCTGAAGGAAACCTTTGTTTTTTTAGCACAAGTGTCCACAAGTTGCAACAGGGGTTACCCTGTATTGTCTAAAAATAGAATTTCAAGCAGCTGCAAGAATTGGCGCTCATTTTTCACTACGTTCTAGCTTTTCGTTAGTGAATGTTGTGCGTAGGTGTCGTTTTGTGCCCAAGTGCGAGGACATTTTTTGGGTGAAGTGACAATTTTTTGAAATAATTTTTGGGGGTTTTCTCCCTTTCCCCTCCATATATACACCAAATTTGCATAAATTTTGCATTTTGTGCATTTTGACATTTTTTTTCGGGGGGGGGAAACACCATTTTTTTTTTAAGAATAGTATTTTTGAGGGGATTTCGCCCCTTTCCCCCTCCATATGTATGCCGAATGTGCATAAATTATATATCGTCTGAATCTGTGATCCATTCTGCGTACAATGGTATGTTTTTCATATCTCTAGGGCATTTAGTTTCTGAGCTGTAGTCAATTCAATGTAACTCTGCATTTCGCTCAATTCCGAAGCTTGAGACAGTGGCGTACAAGCCTTTCGTTTCAGGGGTACAACTCGCGTTACATTGGTCATACGGCAATGATGCAAATATTGTTCTGTTTCTTACATGCCAGCGATAATTTCTATGTGCATTTTGAGCTTTTCATATACTTTTTTTCAGGGGGGCGGGGGAGGGGAGAAACCCCATTTTTTTAAAAAAAGTATTTTCAGGGGTTTCCCCCCCTTTCCCCCTCAATATATACACCGAATGTGCATAAATTATATATCGTCTGAATCTGTGATTCATTGTGATTCATTCTGCGTACAACGGTATATCGTTCATACTTGGTGTCATTTGGATCATTCCCAGCTGCTGTAGATTGAAAATACAAAAATTTAGATTCTACACTACTTTTATGTTCATTTCTGGTTTCCATGTTTTCTAAATGGTCCTCCCAATGGCATAATGGTAATGTCATCGCTAGAGCCACGTATTTATGGGAAATAAAATATGAAGATATCGGTACAAAAACTGGGTATATTTCAGGATCAAAAGCAGTATATATAATGGCATATCGGTGTTAAAATGGTGAACGAAACCCTAAATTTGATTTGAAAACTACACTTATTACACAAAATTAACATTTCATATGTAGCTATATGATAACATATTTATCATAGTATTAAGTTTATTTCTGTGTAAAGGAATCTATTTTTACTTCTTAAATATTGTCTTCTGTCTATCTGACATTAATCATCATTTACTGTTCCAAAATGTTGTAAATATGTCTAGGTTTTCCTTAAAAATAATAACTATTCATGTATGTAGCCAAAACTCATTTGTAGGATACAAGAAAGATTTATTTTCCAACTAAACTTAAATTTCATTCTACACGAATTTAAATTGCACACACACACATAAAAAATGTAGAGCTTCTACCTTTGCTTAGAGCAGTCAAACTCAACCTGTGTGCTTTGAGACTTCTTAGAGGATGGTATTTAATCAATATAGAAGGTAAAAGAGTATCTTACACGATGCTCAGTCAACAACACATGTAAAAGTTTTGTAATTAGATGTCCACATTAAACACGAATACCCAATTCCTAGCCTATTCTATACTATTCTTGACAGAAGTCCTAAAACACATCTTTCACAGCACAAGGCTTAATCACAAAACCAATCATGACTGAATTCTTAAACATTCCAGGAATAGCATAAGGGAATTCACAGAAGCTTTAAAATTCTCCACAATGAACCTAAATTTTGGTTCAGAAAGTAAAATATAGCGACACTAAATCGAAATGTACTTATAACAAAAACTCAGTCCTTGATCCACGGTGAGGTACCACAGGTTATTCAATAACCAACTTTGAGAATAGTGAAATACGTCACAATCTTCCATGAAAGTCTAGAATCTTTACAAAAGCTTTATTAAAAGTTTCAACTGCTTGAATATGTCCGACATAACGCAGTACTACATAAAATGTCATTCAAATATACTTTATAATGTACATCGCTTGAATATATACGATCGTTTTATGAGTTAGCATCTGATCGTGGACTAATGGCAACCTTGACAGGACAGATCCCATTAATTAATTTAGGGCTGTTAGTTTTCGTCCAAGTGGTTAGATTGCGCTAGGCACTTCCGTCTCCAACGGAAATGTCGTATAGCAACTTCCATATCCTCCACGTTCGCCATGGCTTATGGGAGTTTCTTATCCTCTTATATATTATCCTTGATACAGCATTGTATTTTTGAAACTCTGTTGTTTTTATGAATAGGCAGGGATAGAGTCCCTGGTTGTATGACTTTGACGTCCTATACGAATACTTGTGATGCATTTTTCTTGTGAGGAACTCAGATTTACCTACAAAATGGCAATGTTTATCAAAAGCTGATTGTAGTACTTCGAGAAAGAATTCATGTAAGTTTATTTATTGTCATCGCAAACTTAATATTATAATTTCCTCATCAATTATAGGTAAATTTGTGCGTTTCTATGTAATACAAAACCAGGGTGGCTACTCACTGGGAATTCTGCGTGAATTCCTCTCCGTAGACGTGAAAAATTGCAACTTTTATTAATAAATGTTCTGAGGCAAGTTTTTCACTGTTTAACTTTTATTTTTATCTAGGATAGGAAAGAAATCTGGGTGGAAATGAAACAAAATTCTCTCCATACGTTCGTTAATGTCCTTTGCAGAACAATTTGTCTGACAGATGGAAGATTATTCCAAGATAAGAATCTTAAAGTTGATTAAGATGTATTTTGAGTCTGAGTATTTGAAGTGTCAAATGTAAACTCCACATATTAAATTAAATATTTTAAATATATATGTACCATTTAATTTAATTATACTGTAATTTTTTGTATGCATTGGAATCACAGAGAACCTTTATATTTTTAATATATTGAATACGTAATACGTAAGGTTGAAATAGAGAAAACATCTGCTTGTACCGTGAATTTTTTAAAATTTAGCTTTGAAAACCGAGAATTATACTTGAATTTTATCATGTTCCTAGAATAGTCACCTTGTAGTATCATTTTACAATGAATGCATTTAAAGATTATGTTGGTGACAAAATCATCTTGAGTTTAATACATGTTAACTGTTCATTTCAAGGTTGTTGAGGAACCAGAACTTCCGGATACAAAGTTCACAGCTCGACCACTTCCAAAGAAAATTCTTGAGGGGCCTGTGGGCATCAGTGAGAAGAAGGCCATTCCATTGACAGCACCAAAGACTCCAAGCTTCATGAAATCATACAAGACAAGACAAGCTACTGTTAATGAGGTAACACACAAAAACATTTCTGATGTTAAATGTGCAATGTAACATTTGTGAATCGCCTGGTAGCTTTTTTCAAGTCTTTCAATTCAGTGTATTATATGGTAAAAATTTGTGGGTATATGTTAGGGTTGAGCCAATACCACTTTGAACTGATACCCTTACTGATTTCCACCAATACTGATGCTTGAAAACTAATAATTGAATTGAGAAAAATTTCACAACATTTTGCTATGTTGGTACCATCAAGAATGAATGTGTAATACTGGAAAATGTAAATTTGGGGTTCATCTGTATTTACTTATAAAAAGTAAAAAATGTGTGTTTAAGTAAAATAAAAATTTGCATTTAGTTTCCAGTTCCCAGCAGAATTTGTAAGTTGGTTGTGATAACTTTAAAAATCTGAGTCCTAATGATTAATCTGCCCTATTTCTAATTACATTGCAACTATGCCATATTGATCTATCAGGTTTTCTTAGTTACATTATGGGAAAAATTCCCCATCCTGATCTCAACTTTGGGATACTGAACATGCTGGAAATTCCAAATGATTGTGTTTCAAAATGGTTAATTCTCAAGGTTTTCTGCACTCCAAGTGTATGAAACTTCTTGAAAGTGACAGATTTTTTTCCAGAAATGCAAAAAACCACAGGGGAGATTTTCACAGTGTTGGTAAATCTTGAAAAAATTTCTGACTTAGTCAGGAAATGGCTATTTTTTTACATCCTGAGAAAAAGGAAAAATAAATCTATCCCACACGCCTCTATGTAGAATACAAGTACACAGAGTTGTGTTAAATCTTGATAGAGATGCATACAAAATATTTGAAACTTTTCAGGAAATATAAAAAATTGTTGCAACTCCAAGAATAGCGTTTGCATTCATATTCATGTTTCAACTATAGCTATGCTACACAAATAATCAGCAGAAATACATAGTCAGGGTGTCTACCAGTCTGGAAAACCTGAAAAGTCAGGGAATTTTATTTTTCTGGAAAAGTCAGGGAAATTTACTATTTTTCTGGAAAAATTGAATTTTTGTTTCTGGCCCATACGAATGCTAGTGACTTGCTACTGGCATTTCAAGAAGGTGTAAAAGGTATCAATTTGAAAAACATAGTGCAAATATTCATGGATGGACCAGTAGTTAACTGGAAATTTCTCACTTTTTTCAAGGAAAACATGGCTATTAATGAGCCAGAAAGTACAACATTGCTGGAAATAGGAAGCTGCGGACTTCATGTTCTTCATGGTGCTTTCAAAGCATCTTTTCGGAGTTCTGGTTGGAACATAGTGGTATTCTTAAGAGCAGTGTACAATGTATTTAAAAATGTTCCAGCTCGGAGAGCAGATTTCACAAGAATTACAGGATCAAAAGTTTTTCCAAAAAAGTTTTGTCCAATTTGGTGGTTAGACAATGGAAGAAGTGTGGTGGAAAAAGCACAGTACCTTTTACCATTTCTGAAAACCTGACAGAGTTTCTGGTACCAAGGAACAACCAAGGTGTGAAAGCTTTAAAACTATTAAGTCACAAGTGAGCAGTCCTCTGTTACCAGCCAGGCTAGCTTTCTTTCAGACTATTGCACCTGATATAGAACCCTTAATATCAGGTTTCAGTCTGATTCACCAATGGTGCCATTCCTGTATGAACATTTGCTCAAGCTACTGAAATCCCTTATGTCCAGGTTTATAAAGAAGTCCATTCTGCTTGAAACTGTAAGTTCTGAAGATCTTTTGAAACTAAATCAAACTGATCCAGAATGTATGTGTTCTGCAAAAGAAGTTCACATTGGATTTGCAACCCGAGCAGCATTTGGATCTGTGAAACTATCTGACATTCAGGTGGTGTTACATTTTCGTGAAGATTGTCTGAAAATATTACAATGTTTGTGTAAGAAGATATGTATGACAGGGTGGCGACAGACCTGGAAAACCGGGAAAAGTCAGGGAATTTGAGGTGTCAAAAAAAGTCAGGGAAATGTCAGGGAATTTCGTCTTCATTGACTTTTTTTTATTTCTTTTATTTAAAGATATTGTTATGGAACTCTGCAGGTTAACAGGAAATCTCGTTCGTAGGTTTCGGCCTAAACGTTTAGGCCCCTTTTATGCGCAACTTAACCACTGCACCAGAAACCAGTCATGGCAGGAGGAGAGAGAGAAATTTCTCTCGCCCTGTCTTCTCGACGGGAATTTTAAATTCGAACACTCTTTGGAGGAAAATTGTTATAACTCGGGCACTATGGGAGCAATCTACTTCGGATAAGTTTTGTTTTTCAGATAAAACATCAGAGCATGCAACCGTGTACAATTCAGAATGCCGAACCTCGAATTTCAATGAAAAAAACATAAAAATCTGGAGTTTGCCCCCTCTTCTCCCGCTATTTGGGAAGAAGGCGCGAACTTTAGTATTCTTTTCAAAGAATGGACATTTCTCAAGAGAACGTAACATGTTTCATGTTCTTTGGTGCCATACAAGTTGAATAATAAGCCAAAACGTGATTTTTTTTATTATTTTTTTTTTACGAAAAATAGGTAATTTGCATTTTTGGAGGAAAATTGTTATAACTCGGGCAATATGGGAGCAATCTACTTCGGATAAGTTTTGTTTCGCAGCTAAAACATCATAGCATGCAACCGTGTACAATTCTAAATGCCAGACCGAGGAAGGGGGGTTTGGGGGCGCGACCACCGAATTTCAATGAAAAAACAAAAATCTGGAGTTTGCCCCCTCTTCTCCCGCTATTTTGGGGAGAAGGTGCAAACCTTAGTATTCTCTTCAAAGAATGGATGTTTCCAAAGAGATTGAAACATGTTTCATGTTCCTGGGTTCCATACAAGTTGAATAATGAGCCAAAATGTGAAACTGTGTTCGGAAATTTGGCATGGATATGTTGCGGAGAGGGGGAGGTTGGTCATCAATATGAATTTCCCAGGTTTGCTCCAGACCTGTGTCAGAGTTTCCACCCAAAAAGCACATTCATTTCGTAATCAGCACCATGATACCATATGGTATAATCGGGCGAGTACGACCTTACTCTGATGATACCATATGGTATCATTGGAGGAGTAAAGGTTAAGCCTCTTAATATTAAGTGGAAAATGCATTGAATTATCATTTTTTTCTTGTCCGTATGGGAGTAGTAAGGGGACTTGTCAACAGATGGAGGGGATAAGAGCGGGTGGTGCCGTCCGATAGTTGTCGGACGTCGTAGTAAGGCATTTTGTTGGGTAAACTAAAGGAACATTACTAAAATGGTAATTGCTGCGAAGTTATGTTTAGGAATGTGCAGTGATATCTGCACACATTTTTCGCCTGTTCGAAATATCGAAGTAATGCGAATTTGGCATAAAATGCAAATTGTTGGCATTTTTAGCGATTTTTTTAAAAAGAAATGTCCTAAAACAACGAAAAATTCCATGAAATCCAACATTCTTGTCTTTATTAGGCCATGTTTGTGTACATAGAACATGCAGTTTTCCAACATTTTACTCAAGAGTAAACTATAGAGTTATACGTACATGGAATAATTCCGACAGCCACATTAAATCATGTATTTCCCACGATTTTTTCAACTTCTATCAAAACCATTTGCATCACACAGCAAAGTGGCAGTGTTCTAACAGGAGATCGAGTGCGTATCTACCGTCACACGGGAGCCACAGGTTCGTATTTGTCGCACGAGATATGTTTTGAATTACCAAGCTAAGTGCACACCATCGGCATTTGTCGAGCGAGTAATAATGGAGCTCAGTCGTTAGGGCATCTGACTACTATGCGATCCCCTGCGGGGGAGAACCACCTATTCAAACTGCTCCGGCACACACCCAGCATCATATGAAGCTAGTACCTTGAGGAAACTTTGAGGGATAAAGGTAGCCAGGAGTGTGGTGCTGATCACATCACCCCTACCTTCAGCCGTGATCAAGAAAGTGTGGGGCACTAACTCCACACCCCTATACACCTTCATGGAAAAGTGCAGATGAGCACTTTACTTTTACTTCCTCAAAAATCTGTTCCAACATATCAAACTGTCATGAAAATACGTAGACCTTGTGACCTACAATTTAAAATAATAGTTTTAAAGCACAATGAAGTATTAAGTTTTGGTATATTTGGCAGATAAATGTTCTAACACAAAAACGCAAATTTTGGTAAACTTAACACTAACAAGTCAAAAAAAGATAATGCCAATTTTTGGTGCCATAATACGTATATCGGTATCTGTCACGTGAGATTGATTGATTTTAATTTTTTGGGTGCGTCGCCACTTATGGTCATTATGCACCCTTCAGTATATACGGGGAAAATTCCATTATCTAAAATCCTTACCTTGAAATTAAAAAAGGGGTATGAAAAATAACTTTCCCAAAATAACTTTCAAGATATCAAACTCTCATGAAGAGGCGTAAGCTATGTGACTTGCAATTTGAAACAGTAGTTTAAAAACACCATGAAGGTATAATTTCAGATATTTGCCAGAAAATGTGCTAAAATGAAAATGTGAATTTTGGGAAAAATAACATCGTATAGTAAAAAATAAAAAAATAAGAAAATACACCAAATTGAAAAAAAAAAAATCAAGGTCCCTACCAATTAGGCATAAATAAAACAAGAATATCAATTGTAATTTATTGCATTAGTAACAGTGAGTCCTAACCTAATTTTCGACATAATCACCACCGTTGTTCTGGCATTTGTCGTAGCATAGCACTAAATTTTGTATGCCCATGGTATATGTGTCTGACAGCAAAGACTGGAACTATCTCTTCCGCAGTGTAGCTGTCAAATCCTTGCCCTGCAAGAAACCTCTTCAGTTAAACAAAGAGATTAAAGTCGGTACATTCAAGGCCAAGGATGTACAGGTAGTGGTCCAAGATCTCTCACCTGAAGTGATGCAAACGGCCCGTGTGTTCTCAGCTGTATGGGGTTGTGCACATTCGATTGGCCTTCCGTGAATTGTCTGCACCATCTTCTGTCCATACTATCACTCACGACGTCCGGTTTGCACACCTCGCACGATTGCTGGTGGCTCTGTGCCAAATTCTGAGCATGCAATGTAGGCTACATCGCAGTCGGTGGGAGACTGTATGAGAGCTGCAATCTTTAACCTAGAACTGTCCTAAAGCGGCTGCATTGCAACTGTACCAGATTACAGCTACAATCAACTTCTTCCTGCTTGCATGTGTGTGTGTCGCTCTTCGACCACTAGTGCTGCGTATAGGCACCATTGGAGCTTTTTTCAGGATGCCCCTCGTATATGAACTTTCAGAAGCTTTTATTATTAGAGTGTTCCTGTTTTAATGTGTGGTTAGCTAAATCAGGTACCTATACAATGCAATTCTATAAATTCCTTGCGTTAAATTTCTAATACCTACATGCCCTTTTCATCAGCATTAATGGTATAACTGCATGTTGTCAGTTTCACAGTACTTCACTTGGATATACTGTACTGAAGCAGAAATCCCATTGATAATTTAAGGAGTTATGACACTTTATTTTGTTCGATTCAATTGTTTCACTTATATGCAAGAGTTAAGTTGTTTGCTTTACAGAGAAGAGAGAAGTAGCTTTCTGCATTGAAAAATGAGTCCGCAGTCATGGTTCTTGCAAGCAGAGGGTTTCAAACCTCAGTGGAATATCAACATATAATATCGAGAATGTATAAGGAGACTGATAAAACAAATTGTATTTCTTAATCATTCACTCTTCATTCTTATCTCATTTAGTCGTAACTTTAAAAATAATCAAGTATTTTATTTTAAACTTACTGCGTATGACAAAATTCCGTAATCCTTCCCTAACTTGTGAATTGTAATAATTTTCCAAATTCACTATTTTGCAGTTTGAATTCAAATCATAGAGAATAGAAAAATTAAGTCAATTACATAGAAGATAATATTGGTACTTAACAAAACCATATGTGGATCTGTGTGAGTTTATTATTTCTATTTGCAAAAACATCGATTTAGTTTAGTTTGTAATTGTCAGGGAAAAATGTAAATTTTGTCCTGGAAAACCTGGAAAAGTCAGGGAATTTTATTTCTGCTTGTTTCTAGCCACCCTGGTATGAGATCACCATTGAAATATAGGCTAACATATGGTGCATCATGTCTCTCTCCAGCATCTGTTTTGGATGAAAAAGTAGGTGAAGACCAAGTAAATGTGGCATTACAAGTCTCGGTTGAAAAGTGCCATTTTTCTGGCCTTGCTGCAGATGATATAAAACGGTTCTATACTGACTTATGTAGTAATGACAGTGTGATTGCACGAATGAAAAATTTTGACATTGCTGTTGATCGGCTGGATCAGATGTGGTTGACAGTTTTTCAAGACTGTAACAACAGTGCCTTTATACTGTTTGCTAAGAAGATTTCAATGCTTTCACATGGAAATGCTTCTGTTGCGCAGTTTCTCTGTAAATAAACAAGCCCTTGTGGATATTCTTGATGAGGATTTACTTATTGCCCAACGATGTATACATGATGCAATTGTAACTTATGGAGGGGTTAAAAAGGTCCCTATAACAAAATCTTTAATCCATGCAGCAAGGAATGCAAATGGAAAGCGGAAGGAAGCACTGAAAAGGAAGCATGATACAACAGAAACTCAGAAGACTCATTTAGAAGAGAGGAAAAGAAGTATGGCAGAACTGAAAGAACTCTCTTTTTGGTGTGTGTGTGTGTGTGTGTGTGTGTGTGTGTGTGTGTGTGTGTGTGTGTGTGTGTGTGTGTGTGTGTGTGTGTGTGTGTGTGTGTGTGTGTGTGTGTAAATGGTAAAGTGCTCCCCTGTGCTATGCACCATGCCATGAAGGCGTATAGGGGGTGTGAGATTAGGGGCTCAAACTTGCATGATCACGGCCAAAGGTGGCCGGCCACCTTTACCCCCCCCCCCCCCAGAGTTTCCTCCAGATACCCACTTTATACGATGCTGGGTGGGTGCCGGAGCTGCTTGAACAGATGGAAACAATTCTCTCTCTCTTTGAGTACAAAGAAAGCTAAAATCCTTGAGAGATCTGCAAAGGAAATCGAATAAGTTGATGAAAAGATCAGGGTTGCTACGTAACTGGACAACTGGGAAAAGTCAGGGAATTTGGTTGGTCAGGGGATAGTCAGGGAATCTTGCATATTTTCTGGAATTTACGTGCATTTTGGAGTTGCAGGAGAACTAGTTACAAAATGAACAAACGGTTCATTTCCACTTCCGAATTCGGTTCTTGTTATTCCAGTCCCTCCAAAAGATTCAGTTCAGAAACTTGTTCCTCTCGTCATTATGACTTCTAGTCTGTTACGTACAAAATTATGGTTCCTTCACATTTCAATTCTATATTTACACTCTTGGATCTAGGTTCTTGGATCCGTTCATTTTGCGACTCATTCTTGTGAACCTGTTCCAGACTGGAATTTGGAGAGGTGTGAGATTTTTCCTTGGAGAACAAGCTACTCAAGACAAAACCTACGCACCAGCCATCCTCAGAATTTCCTGCGGAAAAAATGTTGCTTTAGCTTTGTGTGTGGTGAGGAAATTTCCTTTCTTCAAGAACACACCCGTTCGGAACCCGTTCTCTTTTGATTCGTGAAGCAGAGCAGGTTGGTGTTCGGACAGTTCATTGGTTTTGGATCTGCAATAAAGCTTGAAGAGCAGAATTTCACGTAACTGGCTGTGGTTGACGTCACACTGGACGGGTGCGGACGCCGAGTGAAAACAAAGGGACTCACTAGTTCGTTCCCTCCGTGAACCCATTCTGTGAATTTGAGTCCTTCGTTTGCGACCCGTTCAGATGCAACCTGATCAACTAGTTCATTTGTTCGTTGTTGTAGTTTTTACATTGCAGAGATGTGTTACACCCGAGAAATTAGTGATTTTATGCAGTATCAGTGACGTCATTATTCGAATATGCACGTGTTTTGTGCATGTAGAATGAATTTATTTTTTAAAAACTGGTGCGAAATAGAGGAATTAAACGTACGCTGGTCACACATCGTTGTTAGGTTACGAATGTTGGTTTGATGCCAATAGTAATTTTACGTATTTTTGCATGTAGAATGAAATTATGCTGAAAAGTGGTGAAAATGGGCCCAAGTTCCTTTTGTTTTATTACGATTTCATCATGCTACAAATGCAACTTTTACATGGTTCTATTTCGATTTGTCTGTTAACACATACTGCAGAGTTTTAGCGATTACTTAAGATTTTGTCAATATATGCTTTTGTGGTTAGGTTAGGAAAGTCAGGTTTGGTTGTCTTAGAATTAAAATAGACCCTGAATGCACTCTACTAAGGTTCCGATTTATTTCTACATTCATTAGTGTCGCTACATACTTACTGTCGCTTGTCAACCGGAGAATACCTTGTCCGTGGGAAGCATGTATGATTGCGTAAGGTCATTTTGAAGTTTTTTTTCAACGTAAATAACTTTTTTCGAATCCAAATAGTGTTCATTATTTTAAGGAAGGTTCAAATTTCGTGTCACAATGATTGCCAAAATTCTATGATAATTAGTCTTCCTGCTAGGAAAATTTGAAAAAAAAAAATCATAAAACATTCGGAACTGTTACCTTTTAATAGACAGATTTCGATGTTTTCCATAATATAAAATTGGTTCCAGCATGTGGAAAACTCAAATAATGGAGATATTTAATTCCAAAGTATGGCCCTCGTATATATTTTTTTTAGGTGTATGGTTCGTCACCGGCCCCATTCACGTTCTGAATTTCCGTAATATGTACTATTTTCAATAAATTAAAAAAATATAATCATTAAACTTATTGCATATTTTCTAAAGGTACATGACCTAATTTTCTGTTGTTTCTCATTTGTATTAATATAATTGAGGTTGTATACAGGTTACATTGTAAAGCTTTGATATATGCCACATTTTTTTATTGATTTTTTTACACCACCTTAATTGTAATGACAGTGAAAATGGGGAAGTACAATAGTTATTTATTTTTTCATTGTATAGCATTATATTAATCACTTGGTAAATCTTCAGCTAATAACTGGGTGTATTCATATTCATAATAATTAACGTTCCTGCATATTTAATTGAAAAACATGATGTTCAAAAGCCAAAATCATGACGACAAACATGTCTGGAAAAATTTCATTTCTGGTCTGGAGAACCTGGAAAAGTCAGGGAATTTCATAAGCAAAAAATCGTAGCTACCCTGATGAAAGCATTAAAGAAGAAAATAGCGGAGTTGTGTTCTTTTGATACTTTCACACATTCAAATTGTGCATTTCTTTTAAAGGAAGAAAACTATTGTACAAAATTACATTCAGTTTAAAAACATATACTGTATATTATTTTTCTTATGACTACTGGATTGTTATGGAAATAAATTAACTCCAAAAAATTGGTAAAACAATTATTTTATAATGTGTGGGTGGATCGGATGGCTATAAGGGGTGAAGGGAGGCCATCCATAATTTCACTTAATGTGCCAATGAAAGCTTGCTAGTATATTGGTAAATTCCCATAAATATATATGTACAAGAGGATAAAGTATGCTTTGTGGTGAAAAAATTAATCTGATGTACTACAGTTTACGGTTTTAAACTTGAGTGTGACTAAGTGTGAATTTTCATCTAGAGAACAGGGAAAGCTGGAGATTGCAGTGAAAAACCTGCCAATTAGGCAGAAAACAATGAATGAATGAATATCACCTTTGACTGGGTGCCAAAACTTTGGGGTTGGGGCAGTTACAGTTATTTTTACCTTTGTAGATAAGGGATAGTATTAATTAAGAGACCATACCGGTGGGGCAAAAAGTAGGGGGACAATCCACCACACACTCCCCTAATTGCTGCTACTGTACATACATGTTCATGTACTTTATTTGCACTATTGACTTGGTCTGGAAAATTTTTTGTTCTTGGTCTGGAAAACCTGGAAAAGTCAGGGAATTTTGTTTTCACAAAATAGTAGACACCCTGCATAGTACTATAACTTAATAGACACGACACTAATTAAAAGTTCTCATAGAATTTTGGAAGAAGTAAACTGGTGTATGCTGGAACCTTAATTTTACATTTTGCTAGCATTAAATACCTAACTTTCCTGGTCTATATATTTCCTATACATATCTTGATCAGATTTATTCAAGGTTGGATCATTACATACCTTCACCACTCTTGTGTGACTTTCTATAGCAGCCAGCAACAGTATGAATACGTTCAAGTTATCTCCGAATTTACATTTTGCACATTATAAGTTCTTTAGCTATAAACTCCTTGAAAATGTGTAAATTACCACACTATGTTCCAACGCATCACTTCGTGTTTTTTTCCCCACAAGTCAACCTGGAAGTCAATATTTTTGTAAGTGGTAAATTGTTTTAGGGACATGTGAAATATTTAAGACTTTCTAGCATAGTGTTGGATGTATTTAAAGATATATATTGTATATCTGTTAGATAGTGAACGATTGGATGGTAAAGTGTGTTCAGGAAAGCTCATAGCATTTGAATGCAACTTGTACCTGAATTACTTGTAATGGCCTCAAGCATATATGTTAGATAGTGTAAAAAGTACACATCCTCTAAACAGAATGTCTAGGCTGAAAGAATCCAAAAATATGTATGTATAGCCAATGTTTTTTTATTTGGGAAGGAATGTTCTTGTACTCTTCAAGTTGGTTTGTTATTGTGTTTGTCACAAAAACTACTCAACATATTGTTGTACCTTATGTTCATAACTAACTGTGCATCCATGTAGTTATGCACATACACATGTCTCTCATTAAAGTAAAATGTTACAATTTTTACTCGCATAAAAACGTTCCGGTATGACATACATACTTCCAGAAAAAGAAAGCTCTGCATTTATCTCAACAGCCATAAGATTTATTGATTTTTTTTTAATTGTAATATAAGAACTCTTACCAAGTGTTTACGAGCATCTGAAGCATTATTACAACTTCTTCAATAATATGCTTTCCCATACCGGCCAAATCTTTGAACTTTTCTCAGGTACACACGTTTTTAATTAAACCCCAATTCTGTTAACCAAAGCACATAGTGAATCTTCTGATCAAGAGATCCCGGGTTAGATACTCAGTGGAGGCACATAGTGCTTCAGATCCCAATTTTCTTTGTATAGGTCCAGTTCCAATTAGCCTATCTGTGCATAAAGGTAAACTCTGTGGCACAACACCCCTTGAAGAGCAGGGTCTGCCAGAGCTGCTTTTCATTGGGTGGTGCATGGTCAGCGCATAAATCCCATCACCACTGTTTTCTGGCTTTCGTAACCGAGCCTGCTTCTTCTTCTTTTCAAGTAGCTTTACAATTGTCCTCATGATGCTGGGTCAAGGCCAAAGTTTTGGGCATGCCCACCGGGAATCGAACCTAGGACCGCTTGCACCAGAGGCAAGAGCGCTAACCACTTGGCTACGCGGGAGCACCACCTAGGCATAAAGTGGACTTAAAAACAAAAGCTCAAACAAACTAAACCTTCTACTGTGGTGTTGACCGAAGCAGTAGCCATTCTTAACACCTTTTTTTTTTTGTACATGCATGTACCAGTGATGCGAAAAGCATGATGCAACAAATCTTGCAGATATTTCCTATTGACTGAGTGTTAGATCGCAAATAATGTAGTAAGGTAGCATTATGGTTTGTTATTTTTGGATGCTTTTAGCCTGGACCCCTGTATAATTAATTGGAAAGTTAGTGGTTAATTGTGGCTTCACCAGGCCTTGAGCTTGAGAACCATATTTTCTGGGAGTGTTCTATTATAACTCTTGACAGTTAATAGTATAGGGTGAGGCAGTCAAACGGGAAGATCTAAAAAATTCCCAAAAATTAGAGAGAGCAAATATTAGTTAATTTTTGAACATGAATGTAGTGTACATGATTTGAAATTACTAGTGTACCTGAAAAATCTCAATTTTTTAATATAGTGTCAGTAAGATGGCAGTCTTGGTTTAGCACACATTGTCGGAGTCTCAGAGTAAATCCACCAATCCGAAATTAATCCACACTCTCTCCATCAAACTCCTCTCCATTCAGAAAAAGTAACGGTGTGGTGTGCATTATCATCTCGTGGAATCATCGGCCCCTACTTTTTCGGAAATTAACACGGTAACGGTAAGCGCTGAACGTTATACTGACATATTGGTAACCTTTTTCCTGCCTACCCTCGATGGCTATGACCCAGATGAAGAAACATTCTTCCAGCAAAATGGTGCAACTAGCTATACTGTCAGAGTGTGTATGGTTGTGCTTAGACTCGCATTTCATTGTCATCTCATCAACACATTCGGCAATATTCCGTGGCCTGCCCGTTCACCCAATTTGACTGCTCCTGACTTTTTTCTTTGGGGTTACCTCAAATCCAAAGTATTCAAGGACAACCCTCCCAAGAACCAGGGATAATTTGAAGGAGCAAATTCGGCAAGAGATCCACAACATTCCATTGGAGATGCTACGAGGCCTCATTGGCTGGTTTACTCTGAGACTCCGACAATGTGTGCAAAACCAAGGATGCCATCTTACTAACACCATACTCAAAAATTAAACATTTTTCAGGTACACTAGTAATTTCAACTCATGTACAGTACATTCATGTTCAAAAATTTACTAATATTTCCTCTCTCTATTTTTTGGGATTTTTTTAAAAATCTTCCTGTTTGATTGCCTCACCCTATATTTCTTGCTTCCATCTCTGAATAGAATCCAAACATTTCTAATTTTATGTAACTTTTTTTTTTTCACAATGATAGTCTGAGTGTAATTAAATATGTTGCAGAGCACAGAGGAATCTACAACTTCCAAGTCTGCTGAAGGAGGCCCTCTTACCGTTACAAAACCAAAGCCATTTACTTTTGAAGAAAGAGACAAGCGGATGCTGCAGAGCAAGGAACAGAAAATTCAGCAGGTTGGTGCCATTACATTGCTGATTCTTTATTGTTTTTTGCCTTGGTGATATACTTGTATCGTCATCCTGTTGGTAGGCATTCAATTCCTGCAGGAGGTAATTCCAGTTGTTCCTGGGATTCTCATCAATGAGCAGATGGAGCATGGTGTTGATTCAAGGTGTCTACTAATTTAGAAAAATTGAAAGAAATCAACAACTAGTTCAAGAAGTCAATAAAAAGTTAAGAAATTATACTTGTGGTCAAGAATTTTTGCTATCACAATGACTGATTGATGGATTTAGTTCATTTTACTTCACTTTTATGCCCCTTTGGCTAATCACACAGATCAGGATGAATAGTGGTAAGATAAGATGGATGAAGGACTCTTCATAACATTGCACTAGCTGTGAGTCCAGATGGCAGAGCCTGAGTAGTCTGCCAAATTCAGTCCAGAATACATTAATAGATAAAGCAAGTTTAATTCTCTTGTCAAATACAGCTTCAGTTTTCATCTTAATTGGAATTTTGGTAGGGAGTTTTCATTAAATAGATAGATGTTTATTTTCTTAACTACTACTTTCCAACTTTATCTAAGTAGGGGTTGAATAAATAAAGGTTAAAATAACGAGAGAAAAAATCAAGAATTTTCTATTTGTTTTGGTAGACACTGTGATCACATCACCTCTACTTTTAGCTGACATTAGCCGACTTCCGTGGTGGAGGGGTTTGCACAGTGTGCTACATCATCAGGTGTTCCAGGTTCGAATCTAGGCCTGGGCATGGATGTTCTTTGTGAGTGTCCCTTCATCAATTTCATCACATCATCACTCATTCTTATCATCGCGATTAGCAAAGAGTGGCAGAAAAGTGAAGCAAAATAAACCAAATCAATTACTCCCTCTGTCCCATAATTATAGTCCGGTATGCCAAAATGGTAGTACAGAAATGACAGACGACGAGGCAGATGGAAAGCACAATTTGTACTGATCCTTGAGTAGTAAAGTTGTATGACTCATTCCCTTGTTTCATGTTCTTCTGTATACACCAATGTCGCAGTTTGAATATCGGGCAATTATTATGAGACATCAAACAAAGGTGTACCGGACAATAATTATGGGACAGGGGGAGTAATAAATTTTAGCTAATATTGAGAATGTTGGGAGCCCAATCTACACACTCACTGTGAGCCTTTGTGGCCCTATGCAGTACAGAAGTAGAGCTTTGCTTTTACATTTGAACACCTACACATGATTTTGTCAAGTGAAAACTGACATGAATTCAATAAGTAAGTTTTCATCTCAACTATCTACTTATCTGAAATACTTATGGCGCACAGCAGATGTATTACAACTGACTAAAATCTGAAAATTGCCCCCTAACCAGGAACCCGACTTAATTATTTATTATTATTATTCCACATAGCTGCTAAACCTGCCAACATATTAAGCTGCACATAGACCTCTGTTGAAGGAATAGCGGGAAGACCAGAAGTTGGCTTAGTAGTTCAGTTGGCGAACATTCGTACAGAATACCTAAAGTTGAATGGACAGTTTTTTTTTTTTCACATGCCTGTTGGGCAAATTCCAGCAAACCTATTTCAATTGCCATTTCAGTTGTGTTTAGATGTTTGTAATGCCATATTTTGCAAATAGCTAAATAATCTTATATGATGTAGTAGCCAAGGGCCAGATATTTATCATTCCTTCTAATTATTACTTTGTTTTGTCTTGCAATCAAGGGATGTTGGGTTCAATTCCTGGCGGGGACAATTAGCATAGTGGTTCGACCTCCCTTTATAACTGTAGGTCCAGTCCTGATTATAATATCTGAGCATGAAATAGACTTGCAATGAACTTTGAAGTGCCTCTGTGTCAAATGTAAAAATATGAAACAAACGTTAATATCAAAATAGAAGATATTTCAAAACATCTGACTATAGTGGAGCCCAAGTTAAGAGTTCAGTATGGGCCCTTTTGAGATCACCACCCCTAAACAAGTGTGTTTCTGTCAGAAACAAAAGTCGTTACCATTCGAAGAAAAAATAATAAATAAGCAAAAACCAGAGGAAATGTAAGGCTTTGATGGTTTACACCTTCTTTTGCAATTCGGACCATCAAAAAAAGACGTTTTCCTTTCTTGTGTTTACCGCGATTTGGGGAGTTAAAACTAACAGCCGTCCGACGGTTGCCACTTGCTGCAAACACGTGTTGGGAAGTGGGAAAGGGGCGGGGAATGGCCAGGCAAAAGTTCGTGAATAGGCTCCTGTCAGGGGTCAAGTGGTTTGTTGTTTGCGTACACGCTTTCTCATTTTGGGTATTTCTTGAAGGAATTTATTATTATAATTATTCTACAACAGCAAAATGGCAAGGGGTGGTATTATCAAGCATAAAAGTGTCCAGAGCCTTACAAGTAAAGAGAGACAAATTGTAAAAAATATAAATATACTTCAAGCAGAAAAATCCCGGTAAAAGTGTTAGTTGGACTGCAAGCGAAAATGCTGAAATGACTGGAATTTCGTTCAAAACTGTTTACAAAATTAATAGCGAAGCGATTAAAGGTCCTCTTGCAACACCAAACGAGCAGAAAAAACGTCAAGAGGTAACGACTTCGAATATAACTTTAATACGAGGCGATGTGCGGCGAAACTTTGCAGGCACATTGTATATAATACATTGCCGGATTTTTCGGGAGGAGGTTCACTTGCCCCTCCCAAAATGATGACTAAGTATTATGAAAAGTATTGAGAGTGTTATATTAAAAGATAAAAAAAAAATGATCGAGCCATTTTTCCTAGATAGTTAAAAGAATATCAGTCTCCTTTCTGTAATTATCCTTCATATGAGTAAAAATACAATAGAACTCTTTTTATTTCACACCTCTACTAATAATTGATTGATTGAGTTTTAAGTCCAATTTTATGCGCAGATAGGTTAGTTGGGACTGGACCTACAGTTTTATGTGAGATACGAAGTACTATGTGCCTCCAGCAGGTATTGAACCCTGGATCACTTGATTTTAATGCGACGACGGAAATTCTCCTAATGCTATCCCCTTATAATCGAAGGGCTCTGGGTTCGTTTCCTGGCGGAGGTACATTCTAGGATGAATTATACATTGAAGGCTCAGTTCCGATTAGTTCATCTGACCACAAATTACACCTAGAACGAACCCTTGCAATTATATTGATGTGAATGACGTGACGTGTCCAATGGGCATATATGCTGGTCATAACCCCCCCTTGGATAAGTATTCCTAAAAGAAGAGGGTCAACAGCAGGAGAAGATGGCATATGACGACCAGCTACTAAAAAGTATATGTACTACCCCCTCCCCCTTCGAAAACACTGGGCACAACACTGATATAAGGGCACTCTTTGATGTGTTGAATAAGTTGCAAATCTGCACATTATATTTCCAATATTACGTAATGCTTACAGCATATTCTGTGCACGTCCCAGAAAAAAATAATCTAGACCCGCCTATGACTGTCGAGCTGCTGCTGTGCAAAACGAATAGAGGGACAAAACAATAAAGACACAACAAGACTTTCTGTGCGGTCTTACGAGTTGTTTGCGAGCACTTACAGGTCGGGGAGGGAGATTTGCTTTGGTGCATGCCGGTAATGAACATGGTTTTGTCTTAAACAAGACAGTGTGTCGATAAATGTGAAACAGGCCTCCCCGATGGCACAGTGGTAACGTCCTGGTTTGATACCCTTTGGAGGCATATAGTGGTTCAGATTCCAGTTTAAACTGTAGGTCCAGTCCCGATTAGCCTTTCTTTGCAAAAAGTGGACTTAAAGGGAAAAAACACGGCCAACGTACACGATGAAATGGACAGCAAGACGTATGACAAGTATACTCGGGAACAGTTATTTGCAAATCTCCCTCCATGGACCGTCATTACTCTTTACCACAGCCGCATGAAAGAACAGCTTCCCATCAAATCATGGCGAAAGAATTTGTATTCTTGTATTGAACAGTACCCGTTCCGTTAATCACTAACTTTTGTTGCGGCGTGTACTACAGCAGAAGTTCGATGCACGCCGGAGCCTTCTTCCACTGCGCACCATGCGGCAACACTGTCCCCATAAGCCCCATACTGAACTCTTAAGTTGGACTCACCAATAGTCAAAATATGCACACAGAAGCATATGTTATGTGAATATACCCTTTTGGTTAAATTTAACAGAAGTCTTGTCATACTTAATATTTTTTCTCATTGATTTCACTTCAAAACAAAAAACAATCAGAACAACCAAAGTTTTTTTTCCCCATTTGAAAGAAAAATAAAATATATCTTTGGTTTGTAAAGCAGGAAGTAATTTCAGTGATTGCACTGAACATACAACAAAATGTCATTGAATTATATATTTGAATTCATTCGAATGTTTTGATTAATTACATGTAATTTATGTAAAATACATGTTGATTAATTTACTGTGCTGCTCATTGGCCAGTTCAGCAGAGTTACTTACCATCTACATGTTACTGTAGAAAAAATGTCTTATGGACGTGATCTAGTCTTGCAAAAATTTTAATTGGTCAGTTTGCTGCTTTTGAATATGCTTGAGTTGGCCAATTCAGTATGAGGAAATATGTTTTAGAATGGAGTGAAACTGGGGGGGAGGGGGCAGGAGAAACAGAGAAGATAAAAATGCCACAGAAAAGTTGATTTTAAAATTTGAAAGTGTTAAGCAGAAAGGAAATTTAAAAAACAATGTGTGTGTTTGCTCACACTATGTGAATCAAATTATTCCAAATGTTATTGCCTACGGGAGATTCAGCACAAAGTGACATGCTGTAGTGGGGGTTCACATCAAAATGAACCCCTTCAGTTTATAAGCAAGCATTCATCATATATGCATGACCAACAGACTAAGGCAAAAAGGTTCAAGCTATTGAGAAAATGACCCTGTCTGAACGACGTGTGGCTTGTCATGTCGCATCGGTTTGTAAGGTTGTGTTGATTAC
>NC_139233.1:34409668-34574734 GCF_977018435.1 Lepisma saccharinum
GGAGGTTGAGGGCCGTTGATGTTTCCCCCAGGTAAAAATCACCACAGATGTTGCAGGGGAGGATGTAGATAAGGTTTGAGGCATGGCAGGTCCCTTTGGGATGGAGGGTAAATTTGCCAGAGGCCATGTGCACCTGGAGGGTGTGAGAAGTGATGAGGATGAGGTAGCTTCCGGGTAGCGATCATCCATCTCCTACCCCAACCTGCCAACACCTCTGTTCGCAAAAGATGGGAGAGGGCCTATATATCGGCCATGAGTGCAACCACTCCACCTGGCCTGAACAAGGCCACCCAGTAATGCCCAACCCTCACCAACCCTCCCGCCCTCCCTCCCAACTCATCCTACACACTCACAGTTTACGACGACCCTGGTGACGAAACAGTGTTTTTTTTTTTCGTTTCTACGCACCGCTTCTTCTTCGATGGGGACCTGGCAACTCTGCAGGGCCCCAACTTCCGGTTCCGTCTATTTCTCCTTACACCGATGATGCTATGAAATTAGCGAAAATTTTGAATTTTTCTACTGTCCGGTGAGTGTTTCCTTTTACCTTCTTTGATTTATATATATATATATATATATATATATATATATATATATATATATATATATATATATATAAACGAATAAAAATGTATGCAACAGTTGTCAAACATAATTCAATTGTGTTGAACATACTCTCACTCCTATCCAACCATTTCCCCAGTAACGCACAGTAGATTGCAACCCTGCCTGCTGTTGCATTTTCAACACTTGAAAGTAGCATCGATAGATCTCAAACTCCAGCAGAAATCACTGGAGTGTGCATAAAGGATCTTGAACACTCCCGAACCTTAGTGAAACATATATAAACCAATCAGCACTCATCCCCAATTCTTGTTAATGCGCAAAATTAGAAATGGTGAGTGATAAGTTGACTGCACTCTTTGCAGTTGGTTGATTAAAGTGCAAGAATTTTAGCATCCATGGTTTTTCTTTAATATGGATAAGTTTGTAGTTAAGTGCCAATGATTAAGCAGCCAATGTGAACAGCTTCGTGGGAAGATGCCCGAATCAAATGTCAGTCTCCAGCACCTTCCCAGATCAGTTCATTTTCTGGTGCTGTGTGCAAAATTCTTACTTCAGTTATATTATTTTAAGATATCTTAAAATCATGAATAGGGCTCAGAAGTTGATTATTATTTTTTGTTTTAGGTCATTTTCAGTATTTTTATTTTTCGTTGCATTTTCCTTCATTGTTTTAGGTTTATTTTCTCCTTACATGTTGTTTCATGAAACTTAAATACAGTAGAGCGTCGATTATCCGAAGTAATTGGGGGACATGGGTGTTCGGAAAACTGGTTTCTTCGGATAATCGAACTGTACATGTTTATTTGCCAAAAAGAAGTACTGTACAGTAAATTTATTCATAAAAACAGGCATCTCTTTAAGTATGTATTACAAAGTAACGTACAAAGGCAACTTTAGTAGGAATATATAGTATGTGGTACAGTTTATTAAACAAAAATATGTACATATTACATACGCATTTTGCATGAACAATACACACAGTACAAAAAATTAACGTTTAAAAAAATCCTTTATTTTGGTCTGTCTAAGCAAGCCTACACGCTTATGAGCAGCTAAGTCACGTACTTTTTTCATTACAGATATCTGAAAGTGAGCGAGTACACAGTTCGGTTAAGAGGTCGTTCGGTTGACCGACGTTCGGATAATCGACGCTCTACTGTACTTACATTTTTAAATTTCCTGAGATGGTCCTTTTAGCAAGTTCGCCATGAATTGAAAATACGGTCAATGGAAAAGACAGTTTTATTTTTAACTGAAATGTTTGGCAATGGATTAAATAATCAATTGTGGTAAGCCTATTTTGAGGTTCCCTTGCTGGCTGATATATATTATCGCTATAATCTGTGGTTTCAAAGTGAAATGAGTCACAATAAAAATAAAAGAAAAAAAAGTGATTATCTGATGTACGTGAAAGGAAGTGAATGACTTTACAGAAAAAAACCTCGAGGTGTATTTTATGTAACCTTGAAATAAAAATAAGCAGAACTACATTAACACGTAATTGCTTGTTCCCCTTTGCTTCAGTAGTTTAAACCACCAAACAATGGATTTATGAAATTACTCAATTACTCTTGAAATTTATGAAAAAATCAAGCTTTCATTTTCAGAGTGAAAATTATCTTTGTCATTTTTTAATAATTGTTGGGTCTTTTTTTGACACTTTTTATGTCCTCAACTTCCGAGCTCTAATTAATCATGAACTTTCTGTATGTGGGGGGAAATTTAGCATTGAACATATGATTCCCAACAATATAGAGATGCTTGAAGATTAAACATAGTCATTTAATAGATAAAGATAAAACCTATTTTAGTAATTTGCTTTCCTCTTAAAGTAAGTCAAGGTATTGGAGAGGAAAAAATAATTGCAGAAATGTACAAGTAGCAAGCTATAAAGTAGCAGAAGTGGTAATTGCTATACAAATGCAGACACATACAACAGCAGAAACTGCTTGCAAAGTAACAGTAAAATCTGTTACATAGAAATTTCTGTGAAATATGAAGACTCGTCCAGGACTCAAACCCGGGTCTCCGGTATACCATGTCATAGGTTGAGAGGAAAATATCAGAAGTACCTTTGTCAAATAATACTATTTCTCACTACATAAAAGACATGTCCACATTCAGAAACAATGGAAAGAATTTAACAAAAGTGTAAAGAAGCAGTTATACAATGAATCTTGTCAATAATACTACATTGTTTGAACATTACAATTATTTTTTAAATTAAGTTGTTAAATTTTAATTGTGGATCCTAAATCATATCATCAGATAATTCAAAGTCCTTCTCCTTTCTACAAATATTCTTGACCTCTTCTGTAGGATTAAAGTGCCAAGGTGGTGGCTTACCCCACTTGTGATAAAGGGAACTTCATAGTGAGTCTATATTGCCATTCTCATTACTTAATTTCTCCCAGTGTTCTTTCGCAATGAATGAAGCCTCCCATACATTCAAATTTGTGTTCGCCGGTATTCTTTTTAAAATATTTCTTTTTTAATCATATATTTCTCCTCAATGATGTGAGCTGATAAACCTGTTCTTGGGTCTAAATTTGTAATACCGGTATCTAAATCATATTTGTGCTGTGCCATCTTATTTCCAATTTTCTCTATGTTCATCCTACATAATCTTTTGAACACAAACAAATTATATTGTATATTCCTGTGGATTCCCCATCTGTCACTGCTTTTCTCATTTTATATTCATTAAATATACATTCCAAATTTCTTGGCAATCCAAAAACAACCCTGAAGTTTTTTTAAATTTTTGCAATTTTATTTGAGAATCCCTTGTGGAATGGAATACAGATTATTATTTTTTTCAATAGGTTTGTCATCTTTGTCAATTTTTCTTGTTTCCATTACTTTTTTTTGTAACATTTTATTTTAATTCTGTTCATTCTATTTGTGATAAAACAATTTTCCTTGTTATTTTGTAAAGTTTTCTTCTTTCATAAAAATTTTCATTATTTGAACATAGTCTTTGTACCCTTAAGATAAAATGAAAAACACGTTGTCTATTGTTGTAGGAGAATGTTCCAAATTGATATGGATGTATATTTCTCCAGTGAATATTTTCGTGTGGATATATGTTTGAATCACTCTCCAAATTGTTTTGATTTCCAGATCCGAAAAAGAAATTACGTTGTTATTCCTGTTTTGACAAGTGTATTATTTGCGAGGGTGTGCTTAATTAAACATTTGAATACATCAGGGATGGTGTTCTCATTTTTAACAATTATTAGCACATCATCTACGTATCTAATATCGAGTATAATGTCCACACCCATCTGATTAATAATTGGAGATTCAATGTAATGAAGAAAGAAAAATATTTGAAATTATTCGAGACATTGGGTTTTCCCATTGTCCCATTGATAAACCATTGCTTTGCTGATAAATTTTACCATCAAACATGAAGTGATTGTAATTTGCACGCATAATAAACCATCTTAGCATTTCCTGTGCATCCACTAGGTCAGTCTTCATTTTGATAACCCATCTGTGTAATGTGGGTGTGGCGCACCTTCTATTGGGACACTGGGATATAAAGTTTTGACTTCAAAACTTGCAATACAATATTCACTATTCCAGGTAATTTTTTGAAGTGTTTGTTTCGCTTCACATACATCTTGCACACTGAATGGGGTTTGTTGTTTAATTATACCAAGCCTTTCAACCAAATACTTGGATAGTTTGTATGCAGAATGTGTGAAAGTTGCCATGATGGGTGGTATTGGAATACCTTTCTTGTGGTTTTAGGTAGTCTGAATGTAGTAAGAAGGGCTGAATTCTTGACAATTAGATTTGTATCCATCTCTCTTGGTATCGTGATACTGCTTTCAATAACTTTCTTCACGTCATTCTTTATTTTAGTCCAAGGGTTTTGAGAGAATTCTTTAAAATTGTTTCCTTTGAAACATTCTGCCATTTTTCCTTTGTAGTCTTTAATTCAGATAAGTACAGGTTTATTTTCTTTGTCTGATTTTATTAAAATAAGATTATTTTCCCCTCATCCATATTTTGAATTTACATTTTTTTTCTTAATCTTATATGTTCTTTCTCCCTTTTTGTGGTCTGTTATTTCTTCTATTGTATTCAAACCGTAACCATTCATCAAGATTTCATATTTTTTCTTTTCTTCTTCATCCAAGAAATTTATTGTTTTTTCCATTGAAATCCCAAAATCTTTCGGTATATAGGCATTACCAACTGAAAATTTCATTCCAAATTAAAATATTTCTAAATACTCGTCAGTAGAGCTACATACTTATGGTAAATAAAAGATCAAGGTATCAGTACAAGAACTGGGCATATTTTGGGATCAAAAGTGGTATATAAAATGGCATATCGGTGTTATAAGGTGAATGAAACCCTAGATTTGATTTAAAAACTAATCTTATTACACAAAATTAACATTTCACTTTTAATAGCACATTTATATAGTTATCAGAGTAATAAGTTTATTACTGTGTAGAGGAGTGCATTTTTGCTTCTAAAATATTTACAGCAGAATTAATAATTTTTCCATGTTTTGCTTAATTCACAGGATAATTCAGACCCCAGAAGGTGTTGTGTTGGTAAATAAACCCTAAATTTCGTGTTTGAGAGTTTATTTTGCATTTGCAGTTCATTTCGAATCATTTCGTGGTAGCTAAATGCACCTCACACCTTTCAAAAACATAAAATTAACATCACAATGTGTTATTTCGAATTTTGTGTTTTCGACAAAAACTAAATATACATACCCCTACTTAGGTATATCAATGTCTACAAAGTTTACAAATAATGTCACCATTATTCTAAGTTTCTGCTTTCACTATTCTTGTATCCTGATTTTCCTCTTGAAGCCAGGAGTATTTCTTGTCTATTCTCCTCCCTGAAATTTCACTGAAGGGTTCCACTATTTGTCGAGTATCTCTGTTGAATTTTTACCATATCACTCAATGTTATGAATTAGCTAGTGTTATGGAGATCATTTGTTTTTCTATAAAGGCTGTCTGTCCACTTCAGAGTACAAATCCCCAATTAGTCTTCCTATCATTTACATTTACAATTTTTCCTTAAATTCACTAGTGTATGTATTACGAGTTAAAAATTTCCACTTCAAGAAATTTGGCACTACATTGTGAGATCTGCATCTTCTTAAGAACTTGATTGTGTGAAGTATTGTGTGAATCTTGATTTGGTATTTCTGGAATACACTATGAAATGTATGTACCTTTACCGCCATAGTAAATGTATATTTTTTCTTGTATGTACATTTTGCTTGCATCGTAGAATTATTTATCTTACAGTTTACAGTTCTTACAAGCACATAAACACAATTTTTGCTGTTACGTTTCGGGTTAACACACTTTCCCTTCATCAGACATTTATTTTTAGATTGAATCAACTAACAACTTTATTAAAACTAAAATTAATGTCTCATGAGATTTGTTGGCACTAATGTTGTTAGTGAATTCAACTTAGTTTGTGATTAACAAATTGGCAAATTTCATTCAATAACTTAAATTTGTTGTAAAACATGCATCTGCATCATTTTGTCTCATTTCCAAGTTTGAAATCATTTCAATACTTATATACACATTGTTAAGAAATGTATCCACTTATTAACACGAGTATCTATTTCTGGATTTTGCTGGTCCTCGTGGTGGATTGGTTAGCACATTGTGCTACGATGCCAGGGGTCCCGGGTTTGAATCCTGCCCAGGGCTTGGATGTTTGTGAGTGTCAATTCGTAAATTTCATCCCATCATCACTCATCCCAATCTTCGCAAAGTATCCAAAAGTGGCACAAGATGCAAAGTAAAATAAGCAAATCGATCTATCAATAATTTTTGGATTTAACTTTACATGGTCATATGTTTCTTTTTGAAGTTTCCTTCAGTAGACGTCAAAGTTTAAATATTGCTAAACTTTCTACTGGCATTAAGGCATTAAACAATAAAAAAATAATATTTTCAATATTGTAAAAATAGTAATAGCTTGTACATTGAAGATCAACAAGAGTTTGGTACCATTTCTGCAGAACTTTTCACTTGCATTGACAGTAAAATATTATTTTTGCATTGTTGATACTTAATACTAGGGATGGGACAGATAAATTAATATCGGCCGATATAGGCATATCTATAAAAGCCTTATAATTTAGAGGAAAATTCTACCATTTAGTTACATTTTAATGGATAATTTCCAAGCCCTACTTTTAAAAAAAATGCAAGTGTCTAAATATGCAACTTCTTTTGCACTGTAGGTACCTTGAAACAAACATTTGTTAAGGAGGTCAATGATCCATTCAAGTTCTTCAAGGACCATTTGGAACTTTAATTTGGATCGGTTATCGATATTGGTAAATTTTGTATCGGAACTTTATCAGTATCGGCCAAAATTTCATAGCAGCCCATACGATTAATTTTGAATTAATCTCATTAGAGATTTGCAGATACAGATATGTGTTGACGCCAAGTAATTTCTCTTGACAGGTGGAACAAGAACTGCAGGAACTGAAGAAAGCAGCCAGCTTCAAAGCCAATCCTCCCACTGTGATATACAGGGAGCCTTTTGTTCCAAAGAAGCAGAAGAAGCCAGCCGTAGAAATTGCAGACTTTGAATTGAACACCGAGAAGAGGGCCCGAGAGAGGGAGAGGTTCGATCAACAGCTCAAAGAAAAGGAGAATGAAATAGAACAGCTGAAGAAGATGGTGAGTGGTTTCATTTATTTATCTACCAGGTGTCTTGAGTTGAAACTGACACATTTTCAATGTCTATAAGTAAATATAGGATGGCAGTGAAACTAAGATATGTAATTTGAGGACAAACTTGTCAAGTTTGGTCGATAAAGAATTCATACAGTACAGTTGTACGTAAAATTTATAAAATCTGTAAATGTGCTCCTTTTGTTGCATGGAGTATATTAGTTTCCTTCCATGTGTTGTCCTACATCGTAGTGCCACAGAAGCAATACAATCCTGTATGCACACACAAATTTCTTGGGGGTGATGGATGTGCTGCCTGCATAAACGTTATCTTTGATGTGCCTCGAGAAGAGAATGAATACAAAGGCTGAGATTGGGGAAGGCAGGCATGGAATCTGTCTGCTGGCTACAATCCAACAACCACAAGAGTTTCTATCCAGGTGTTCTCTCACTAGACTGCTACAATATGAATGAGCATTGTCCAAATGAGCTGCGGTAGCTCAGTTGTTAGTATGTCTGACTATCATACGAGAGGTCGGGTTCGATCTCTGGCAGGGGAGAATGGATTTTTTTCACCTGTTCAAGTGGCTCTGGTGCCCACCCAGCATTGTATAAAGTGGGTACCTGGAGGAAACTGGGGAATAAAGGTGGCCAGGAGCATGATGCTGATCACATCACCACCACATTCACCCATGATGAAGAAAGCATGGATCCCTAACTACACCCCCTATATGCCTTCAAGGCATGGTGCAAAGCACAGGGGAGCACTTTACTTTTTTTTTTATTGTCCAAATGGAACATACCAATTGGTAGCAAATGTGCCAACTGCAATGGTATGATCAATGTAGATATCCTTTGTTGTGTGACTAGTCGGGGTCTGGACTTAATTCTGGCTTGTGCTTGAAAAAGTATGGTAACTGACAATTCAAGGGAAGAAGGCATCAGATAAAACTGGGCCGGAAACCCCGGCCCTTAGCCAGAATTTTATTTCAGTTGGGGTTAACCCCTTAACAGCAGCTGCCATCTAAAGGCAAATAAGTTGGGGTGGGGTTAAGCCCTGAAGATGAATTTCTCAGTATATTACAACTTATTATACAAGATGTTTTAATCCTGCTAATTAATTAATTACTGCTATACACTATTTAGAAGCTGCGGTAGCTCAGTCGTTATGGCATCAGACTACCATGCAAGAGACCCGGGTTTGATCCCTGGCATTACAGAACTGGGATTTTGCCACCTGTTTAAGCAGCTCCGGCATCCATCCAGCATCATATAAAGTAAAGTGCTAATCACATCACCCCCTATATGCCCTCATGGCATGGTGCAAATCACAGGGGAGCACTTTACTTTACTTTATTATACACGATTGAAATTAGATATACTTTACTTTACTATACACTTTTTAAATTATATATTTGTAGGATTTATGAGGGGTGGGGGTTGCTTCAGCCCCCTGAGCCCTCACCCTGGCTGTGTGCCTGCAGAAACCATTAATGGTTCTTTTATCGGACACAAATAATTTTTGCACACACCCAACAACTTGGTTAATTAATATTTTCTTTGTTTTACTCTTTCTAAAATAGGAGCACTTCCGCAAGAATCCTCTTCTTCATCACTTTCACTGACAAATATAAACTGAACTTGCTTGGTTTCGAATGACACTCTTTCCTTAGTTGCCTGGTGTGTAATTCTCTCTGCATGGGTTGCTGTTGGATTGTGCTGATGATAAGAAGCTTGCTGCTGTTAAATAATCATGGTCTTTTGCCAACCACGATTGCTGGTCTAAGGTTACACAATATATGATTACGGTGGAATCTCGATTTTTACATGTTTCAGGGGACCAAGCTGAAAAAACTTAAAATGCAGGAAAATGTAAAATTGAGGAAAATTTCATAACATTTTACTATGTTGGGACCAACAAGATTGAATGCATAATGCGGGAAAATGTATAATCCAGGAACTTAAAATCAGGGTTCCACTGTATAACTTTCTGTTGTTCTGTGTAGCTAAAACAGCTATTGCTATGTGCACTTGGCATGGTTTGATTGCATGACCGACAAGAATCAAAAAGGGATGAACAGAGTTAGGTATGCCAGCCTGGCTGCTGAGTTTCATATCTCCACCCACTATCACTTTCCTTGTGCGTTTGGCTCCATATATTTTGATGTTAGCCTCTATGATCTAACCTTTCTATGGAAAGACAGCCTTATTTGATACAATATGTTTAGATGAATTTTCAGTGATTGTTGGTTCCTTAAGAAAAACAGTCCGTGATGTTAGTGCACATCAGGGTTTGCTGCCTCCGTGAGCTTTTAGCTCACTTTCCTAGACAGAAAGTGTTCTTCCCATGACCTCTTCCCGTACACGCAGCAAGAGTTGCACCTCATCTGCTCAACGGAATTCATGTTGGAATAACGCCACATGACTTACACTTTCTAAAGCAGACACCATTTTTCCTTTCGCAGCTGCAGTGCTACCACCATGTAATTACTCTGTGTGTCATGCATTTTGGGGATAATCCCACAGTTCCTCTTACTTATCCATTGAATAATTTGCATTTATCTTTGTATAGTTAAATATGGCAATGATTTGAAATACGTCAGTCTCAATCCAGATACCCTTTATTGTTGCACTTTCTTGTGCTAAATCCAATGCTTATATAAGCATATTTACACACAAATTTTGTTGTAGTTATGTAAGGAGTGGTGACTCTTTTTGAAGATGCCTCTCTTGCATGTACAGAAGGTTGTTCGCTTTATATCCGACCATTTTTGACGGGTACTTACCTTAAGAGATACCGCGCCGCCACCACCGATCATGTTCTATTGGACCCCCAGTATTGTGGACTCGCCCGGCATCGCAGTTTCCATTGCAGCAAGCTCCGGCGTAGGACAGGCATGGGAATTCTGTCCCACTCCTCCCTGCAAGCTATCCATAGACCATCCAGGGTGCGTGGGTGGCGATGTTGAAGACATCGTTTCAACAGTCCAAATGCGCAAAAATCCATTGGACTGGCATCTGGGCTTTCCACCGGAATGTCTTCAAACGGAATAACACGAATTCCTAAATCCTCTGCCATCTCCTGATAAAAACGTAGTGATGTTCTGGCGGTATGAATCGAAGCCTTGTCCATATGGATCATCTCGTGGTTCGCGTCCATTCCATACAATTGTGGGATGTCTCTCTGATAGATAGGTGTCAGAATGGAGTCTTGGAAGTATCTGGCATTCACCTTCACCTTCACCTTGCGTATCATCAACTTACCCTCATATCCGAATCCCGTCACAACCATAAAGCCACGAGGGAAATTTTCCCTGCACTGACAAAGTTGCTGCGCCTCTTGCCGTCAATGTCACGGGTTGTGATCGCCCGAATGTGACCACCAGCAGTGAGATGGACATACGATTCATCCATTGTGACAACTTTCTTCCATTTGGAACCCGCCAGGTACTTTTCATACAGTTTCCTGCAGATCGACTTACGTTCGGCAATGTGACGCGGTACAAGGTGGTGTACACGGGCCTTCCGCACACACTTCAACCTGAGGCGCTTTCGAATTGTTTTGTTCACAGTTGACGGTGCAATGTGAAATCTGTGGGCCATATCACGTTGAGTTGGGGGATTTTCTTGGCACGCCAATCGACGGATCCCCTTCGCACTATGGGTGACACTTTGCTTGCAGCCCTTCTCCTGGTGGTTTTCGTGGGTGAATGTTTCGCAAGGAGAGCCTGTTGTGTGTAACGGACCACAATAGCTTTCGCAGTAGTCACCCCGAGTGTTAACCCATTCTCCCGACATGGTTTCACAATGTGTACGTATGAAAACTTAGCATGGAAAAGGCCCGTCACATAACCTGCCCAATACCGGTTGATTTTCGGCGCCATTTGATAACATTCACTACCAACACTCACGCACCTACAAAGTCAGACACAACACTGCTCCCACCAGCAGACCCATAGTTCCAGCATGATATGCCAGGTGGCAGCACCGAATCGAAAATGGTCGGATATAAAGCGAACAACCTCTGTATATATATGCCTCCCCGATGGCGCAGTGGTAGCATCTTCGCCTTGTAATCAAGGGGTCATGGGTTTGATTCCCGGTGGAGGCACATAGTGGTTTGGATCCTACTTTAAACTATAGGTCCAGTCCCGATTAGCCTTACTGTGCATAAAGTGGACTTAAAAACAACAAATCAATCAATGAATCTGATCCCATATAAAGATATGTGAAGTGTGGAAGGGGTGACAGGAAGGCATCCTCTCAGGCTGGTCCTGGATCCGCCGCCTGCTGTAATAAGTTTATTCTGTTTGGCACATCAGTCTGGGTTAGGTGCAACTGATACTGACTTCGATTCTCAAGTTTTGGTCCATCACTGTACTTGGTAATAAACATAACACACCATGATATTACTTAGTGAAAAAAAATTATAACAGTCAGCAGTAATGCCATATTTGTTTTTAGAGCACAAATATTTAATATTCCCCACTTTCTTGGTTGGTTTCTATTGGTCACTTATTAAAAGTTGTATTGCAAGCTCGAAAATTTCATATAATGGGGCAGTGGTTGACATATACCGTGCGTCCATTTCGATCTGCAGCCGAGAGATCGGGAGAAGCGTGGCGGGCGGCGCTGACGGAGAAGCCGACATTTGCGGCCTGTAATGCCCGCTTATTTTTATAGACATATGCAGACATTTATATAAATATTGCAAAACGATCACTAACCTGTGTTATAACACGCAAAAGTTCTTCTCTAATTTATCCAAGTTCTGCTCTTATATACACAAATAAATACGCTATAGAAACGATGTTAAGAGCCACAGATAAAAAAGCATTTTAATCATGGTTTTGATCAGTAACGTCCTGCGTAAGTTTATATCCTTGAAAGAGTTTTGTGGCGATGGGAATCGTTTGGAGGTTTCGAATGTGCAACACTGTATCAGGATTACACTGCAGACGAAACCGATAAAAGTGAATGGTTTTCGTGAGCTTCCTCGCAATCCGAAATATCCGAGCTCGAGTTTTTTGTTCCTTCGCGACTAGATGAAGACAGAGTTGTAAATATAGTGGCGAGCAATGTAAACCAAGAGCGTGTTAATTTCGTACTGTGCGCAAGAGTGTTATTCTTGGTTACTTGCAGTTACTTGTTTGTGTTATTGTAGTGTGTATGTGTGACGTGTCAGTGAGACGATTGGAATGCCAGCCGCAAGATTCACGTTAGAACAAAGATTTTTTTTATGTATGACACGTACCTACGTGAAAACAAACTCGTGTAGAGACGTGTGTAGGTAATTTGTACAGAAATTCCCATGCGTTTCAACTCCACACAGAGATACGGTTAGATATCTTGTCCTTAAATTACGAGAAACTGTATCGTTAAATTTTAAAACACCTAAGCAAAAATGACGGATTCTAACCGAAGCAAAACTCGATGATATTGGTGCAGCGTTAGTACGTTCTCCAAACAAACCTCTACGCCGTGTTTCACAAGAGGTGGGCGTGTCAAAATCATCGGCACATACAGTCACTAAGCTACTAAAATTAAAACCATACTCTTATAACACAGGTTAGTGCTCGTTTTGCAATATTTATATAAATGTCTGCATACGTCTATAATGCCGCAAATGTCGGCATCTCCGTCAGTGCCACCCGCCACGCTTCTCCCGATCTCTCGGCTGCAGATCGAAATGGACGCACGGTACACGGCACTCAGCCTCCATGGCACCTGGAAATTTTTACCTGCTGCCTGAATTTTTAACTTTTGTCGTAAAATAATTTCCGTATGGAAATTTTCATTACCTATTTTTTAAACAATGAGTACAGTATATGTTTGTTTGTTTATTTATTTAATTGAAACACAACAGGCACATGCCCAATTACAGTGTTCAATATGGGATGACACCATTACACAAACAAGAACATAACTAAGAATATTAACAAGAAATATGAATGACACAATATGCATTTTACATTTAAGAACAATTGTGTGAAGAATTTAATTATAGAAACAAAGAAAACACAGATAATACAATAATAAATGACACTAAACTGTTTGATAACAGTTGGGCTGAAAAGTTCGTAGGCTAACATAGTAAAAAATATTTTTTTGACAAAATTCGATTTTATTATTCAATATAGTTGCCTTCGAGGGCGATACAACGATTATAGAGGTCATACAATTTTTCGATGCCATTTTTATAGTACGATTTCTCTTTAGCCTCAAAATAGGCCTCAGTTTCGGCGATTACCTCTTCATCAGTGCTAAATTTCTTTCCAGCGAGCATTCTTTTAAGGTCTGCAAACAGGAAAAAGTCACTGGGGGCCAGATCTGGAGAATATGGTGGATGGGGAAGCAATTCGTAGTCTAATTCATATAATTTTGCCATCGTTTTCATTACTTTGTGACACGGTGCATTGTCTTGATGAAACAGCACTTTTTTCTTCTTCAAATGGGGCCGTTTTTTCGTGATTTCATCCTTTAAACGCTCCAACAACGCTATGTAATAATCTCAGCTATCTCGATCAACTTCACTTTACGATCATTTAAAATTATTTTGTGGACTTTTTTGATGTTCTCGTCGGTAACAGCCTCTTTGGGGCGTCCACTGTGTGCATCGTCTTCGATGCTCATTTCGCCTCGTTTAAATTTAGCAAACCACTTCTCAACGGTTGATTTTCCTGGTGCAGAGTCCGAATAATGTTTATCAAGCCAAGCCTTGGCTTCAACAGTATTTTTTTTCGCCAAAAAGCAATGCTTTATTAACACACGAAATTCTTTTTTATCCATTTTTTCACAATAACAAAAGCTGCTTCACTCACAATGCTATATCTCACGAACTAATTATCCGGCAGCTGTGAAATTTATACACGTATCTTTTGAAGGTTAGTACTAAGTAAAAATCACATGGATTTAATTCTAGTAACGCCATCTATGAGTCAGCCTACGAACTTTTCAGCCCAACTGTTATAACCTTACAAGCTAAATGGAAACTAAAATTCAATGAACAAAACAAAACATACAGAAATTCAGTGACTAGATCTAATGTTACAATTACATTTAAATAGGTCTATACTTGCGTTAGTCTTAGAAACTGAATTAAATAACTTGCACATTCTCCTCATGGGTTCTGCTTCGACCATTTTGGTTCTTCCAAGGGGGATTTGAAAGAGGTCAGTTCTGGGCCTTAATATTCAGTTTGTTACATAAAAATTTAAATTCGACAACAGATTAATAAGCTATTTGACTTGTTTGCCTCCTTTCGTCGAGTGACGGCATATTAAAGATTTTGTGTAATATGTTGCTAGGAGTTAGTTTTGGATATGTACCATCAAGTTTAAATAGTAGGTATATGAGAAATTGAAGCTTCTCTAATTTTTTTATATCTTTCTTGAATTACGGGTTCCAAACAAGAGAAGCATATTCGAGTTTAGATCTGACGAGCATATAATACAAGAGAAATGTTTCCTTTTTTCTAAATTGATTACCCATTCTCATTATAAATCCCAAATTTCTGTGATCTTCACTTACAATGCAGGTAATATGTGATTGGAATGTTAACTTTTGGTCAAAAGTGACCCCTAGGTCGTTAACGATATTCTCACTTTGTACTAACACATTAGAAATAGTGTATGAATGTTGAATAGGGTGTCTGGTGTGGGTGAATGATACAAGTTTACATTTCTTTAAGTTCAGGCTGACTTAATTAATTTCACACCACTGAAGCAAGTTATCCAGCTTTTCATGTAATATTTTACAGTCGTCAGCATTTTCGATATTTTTATATATTTTAACATCATCAGCAAATATTAATGTCTCAAATTTTGTGAGTAGTTCTGGCAAATCGTTTATAAACATTAAATATAGCAAGGGACCAAGGTTCGACCCCTTTGGGACTCGTGAACTGGCCACGTATTCAGTGGATCTGCAGTGTTGATACACTACATTTTGTCGGTGGTTCTGCAGGTAGGAAGAAAGAAGGGTTATAAGTGGAGGATAAAGGCTATTGTTGGCTAATTTCTGTATTAATATATCGTGGTGAACCATGTCGAATGGCTTTGAAAAGTCTGTCTATAAAACGTCAACTTGACCTTTATTAGCTATACTGGGTGCAATGTAGCTTGTCAGTTCGACAAGATTAGTTATGGTTGAGTGCTTTTGGACAAATCCATGCTGATTGGGGGAAATAATGGGTTTATTTTGGAAATATATATGTTTGTATATTATCTACTCTAAGAGTTTTGCTGATACTGATAATTTTGCAATAGGCATACATATGTCAGCCTTATCAGCGACTTTGGGAATCGGACAGATTTCGGTTGTTTTCCACATTGCTGGAAATCTCGAAGTTCTAATGGCCAAGTTGAAAAAGGGTGTGAAGAGGATACTTAAGAATTTCCGAACATCCTTTAATTACATAAGGGGGAATTGAGTCAGGGCCGGCGGATTTTTTAGGTTTAAGTTTTTTAATGGCTCCCTCAATTTCATTTAGTGATATTTCAGAGATATTTAAGATACTAGGAAGAGAGGTCATGTTTACATTAGGATGCGGATCTTTGTAGGAAGATGGTTCTTCGGAATATACAGATTCAAAATACTTTGCAAAGAGATCTTGGATACTTTCATTATCGTCAATGGTTTTATCATTATACTTAGTTGGCTGCACAGGTGGATTTTTATTTTTAATGAAGGACCAAAAGTGGTTAGTGTCGTGAGCAAGATTAATTTCTGGAATTTCAATATAGTTTTGGTAAGCTCTACTGATATCCCATTTTAATTTTGTTCTTAAAGTTTTATACTTAATTTCGTGATGTGTTACATTTCCCATTCTTTGTTTCCATTTTTTGTGGTGACGTGATTTTGCTTTCAGATTTTTAATAATTTCCCGCGTGAACCAACATGGATAAGATTTTTTTTACAGAGGAGCGAGAGCATGGAACACATCCATTAAAATGCTTTCGATCATTTCATAAAATTTATCAACGGCAATATCTACGTCTTCGCATTCTTTTAGTTGGTCCCAGTCAGCTAATTCGAGTTTCCAATACATATTAATAAAATCTGCTTTCTTGAAATTGTATCGTTGGATGTTTGGATTTAAAGCTCTTTGTTTAGGCACGGTTTGTGTTAAAGTTATTCCTAGAGCGGAATGATGTTTATCCTCGTCTACCAGAGCCTCTTGGCGAAATATTTTTGTATTTTCAATATTTGTTAAAACTTGGTCGAGCATTCTACTATTTGTGTGTTTTCTGTGTATCATTAAATCAGATAATAAACATCACATTATGAAGTTTTTTCACTGCCAGATGAATTTTAAATCCTGCAGGGATATGGTAGAATCAACCATATATCAGAATGTATTACTTTCTGTTACCAATTGAGCCTTCTTTAGAAACGTCACTCCAGCATAAGAATTGATTATTTTTAATCCAGTCTTATATTAATAACTAACTAACTCTCTAGCCTTCTTAAACCCGAAGGTTTATGGCTGCATCAACACAGGCCTTCCATCTGTCCCTATCTTGAGCAAGATCTATATACTCTTTTCCATCCCTGCCGATTTCCTTTAGGTCTATCTCAACATTGTCCCTCCATCTTCATCTTGGCCTTCCTACAGGTCTCTTACCATCAGGTTTCCCAACAAGAATCTTATAAACTCCTCTTTCCTCTCCCATCCGTGTCACATGGCCTGCCCACCTAAGTCTTCTTGATTTAATTATTCTAATAATATCTGGACATGAATACAAATAATGTAATTCTAAATTATGTAACCTTCTCCACTCACCTGTCTTCTCATCCCTTTTAGGTCCAAATATTTTCCTAAGGATCTTATTTTCAAATACTCTCAATTTAGGTTCCTCTTTCAATGTAAGGGACCAAGTTTCACACCCATATAATACTACAGGCAAAATTACTGTTTATATATATCAAAACTTTTAGTTTCTTAGATATTAAACGAGAAGACAAAAGTTTATGAAGAGAGAAGTAACATGTATTTCCTGAATTAAGCCTACTTTTTATTTCCTCTTTAATATAATTTTCACTTGTTAATATTACTCCTAATTATTGGAATTTGGAAACTGGTTCAAACGAGTTGTTATCAATAATTAGATTTTGATTATTACCTAACACTTGGTTTCGGCCTGTAAGCATATATTTAGTTTTCTCTTTGTTAACTTCCAAACCTATCTCTTTAGCAGTTTTGAAAAATATTTTTTATCATTATTCTTAATTGTATTCACATCTACATCATCTGCATATGCTAACAACTGAGTCACACCATTTAATTTAAATCCTTCGTTAGTTTCGTTTACCTTCCTTACAGCATATTCTAAGGCAAAATTAAAGAGCAATGGAGATAATGCATCTCCTTGTTTTAACCCATCATGAATTGTAAATTTGTCAGACATATTAATACCCACACGAATTTTACTTTCTGTTTCACTGGTGCATGTTTTTATCATACTAACAAGCTTCTTAGGTATTCCAAACTCAACTAATATATTATATAATTTATCTCTTTTGACCGAATCATATGCTTTTTTGAAATCAATGAATAGCTGATGGACATTTTGATTATATTCCCATTTTTTAATATACGGTCCATGATGGATTACGGGCAGCTAGGTATGGAATTTCAACATGTAGTGTAACAAAATACGCAAGAGGGAAGCACCTCGTGTGACTGACCAAACGGGGTTCTTGTGGATACCCCCTCTGCCGGCCAGTTCAAGAACCACCCCAGGAGGGAGAAGGGTGAAGTTTTTTTAATGTTTTTTTCTCTCTTCAAGGAGAGAGGCTACAAAAAAGACAACAAAGAGATAGTATGGCAGAGTAGAAGAACATAGTAAAACAGCCTGTAGAGTGTGTGCGAGTGTGCATTGTGCAAATAGTATGGATAGAATTTTTCGTCATGTGTGAAATTGAACTAAAGACCACAGAAAGGGAGTGGAGTATATAAGTGTGAAAGAAAGATGCTGCCGAAGGAAAGTGTATAAGTAAAAGAAGAGGACTTATATTAATTAAGAAATTAAATGTTTTAACCTTTTGCCACCCAAGGCCTTTTTCAGAAGTAAGCCTCGGTTGCCCAAGCCGATTTTGAGCAAAATGCAGAGTTTCAATTAAATTAGTGTAGATCGGAAGCTAATTGCCCTAGAGAGATGAGTGATATACCGTTGTACGCGGAATGAACCAGAGATTCAGACTATATATTTAATTTTTGCAAATTCGGCGTGTATGTGGCGGAGGGAGGGGGCTAACTCTCAAAATTCCAAAATTTCGGAAAAAAAAAATTGTCCCCCCCCCCCTCCCCTCAAGTAAAAAGTACATGACAGTGTCGACATGCACATGGAAATGATCGCTAACATGTAAGGAACACAAAAATATTTGCATTATTATCATATGACCAATGTAACTTGAGTTATACCCCCAAAAGGAATTGTCGGCATGCCACTGATTCAAGCTTCAAAATACAGCGGTACCTTGAAATTACTATAGCTCAGAAACTAAATGCCCTGGAGATATGAAAGATATACCGTTGTACGCAGAATGAATCACAGATTTAGACGATATATAATTTATGCACATACGGCGTATATATGGAGGGGGAAAGGGGGGAAATCCCCTGAAAATACTTTTTTTTTTAAAAAAATGGGGTTTCGCTCCCCCACCCCCCGAAAAAAAGGATATGAAAAGTTCAAAATGCACATAGAAATTATCGCTGGCATGTAAGAAACAGAAAAATATTTGCATGATTGTCATATGACCAATGTAACTTGAGTTGTTCCCCAAAAGGAATGGTCGGGACGCCACTGATTCAAGCTTCAAAATGCAGCGGTACCTTGAAATGACTATAGCTCAGAAACAATGCCCTAGAGATATGAAAGATATACCGTTGTACGCAGAATGAATCACAGATTCAGACGATATATAATTTATGCACATTCGGCGTACATATGGGGGGAAAGGGGGGAAATCCCCTCAAAAATACTTTTCTTTAAAAAATTGTTTCCACCCGCCCCGAAAAAATGCACAAAATGCAAAATTTATGCAAATTTGGTGTATATATGGAGGGGGAAGGGAGAAGGCCCCCAAAAATTATTAAAAAAAATAAAAATAATAATTGTCTTCTGCTTTGGCAAAAGATTGACCTTGAAAAGAGACGCAGAAGAGAAGTCCCTTTTCCCGCCTTTCCCCCTCCATTTTCATGAAGACAAAAAAAAAATGCAAAAAACCATTTCTGTTAGATACATGTGTTAGGAACAATATAAAAAAAAAAATCGAAATTCTAGTCAAAAATAGAAAAGTTATAACGTAAAAACTACGACCTTGACACAGCATCTCGATCGATACACTTGGTGTACCCCGAGGGTTACTTTTGGGTATCTCGTTCGAGACGCTTGGTCACCAAAAGGTTAAGATCACATTTCAAAATGTGTACCTTTATCTTGGTTGGATTCATGGCCAAAGGTTGAAAAAACTTAAAATAATTCAGGTGCCAGTCCCCCTACCCTTTTTTTTTTTCCAGACAGTCTATGAAAGCCAAGAATCCAACTAACATAAAGCTACACATTTGAAATAAGACCTTAAAACAGTTAATTTATTTATTAATACGAGATTGGATTAAAAGTAATTAATTCTTGCACCGGAGTGGCAACTACTATACTATACATTCTAATATATGGCCAACTCGACCACATTGCCACAGACTTTAAAATTCGGCTAGCAACAGTGCAAAAATTTATAATGTCATGTTTATTATTCTGATTTAATGATACACTTGATACAGCGAAATAGACATTTTTGAAAATCTGGATCGTTTTAGAAGAAAGTTAGCTAAAAGTATGTAAGTCTCTTAACCACATGTAATTTTTCTGTTATTTTTGTTGTTGTATTATGTTATTATTTATTTTTGTCCTTATGTTCTATAAAATTGTACCAATGTAAAATGGCTAATGCTATATTCGGAATCTTCTATTAAATAAATAAATCAATCACATTACGTATATTTTTTTTAAGAAAAGGTAATGAAATTTCCATAGCAACCTCAAAATATTACAAATGTGGTATATTTTGTTTAGAACTGAATTTGAAATTTAAGGCGTCATGGCAACCATGACAACTACTCTTGTTCATGACTTCCTTAGCCTGTATTTGAAAAAAAGAATGCTGGTGCCTTTATTATTTACATTTTTGGCACCCCTGTAATGGGGTATTGTTCCTCCCAGTTTGCCACCATAGCATATAGTATGTAATATATTAGTTCCTGTGTCAGGTATGTTTTTAACTGAAAATTTCCTCTTGCAGAGGGAGATGGAAGAAGCAAAGAAAAAGGAAGAGGAGATAGCAGCCCTCCGGAAGCAGGCTGTTCACAAAGCCAAGCCTTTCAGGGAACTGGAGCCTCCAGAGATTGTGCCTTCAGACAAACCGCTAACTGAGCCTGAGAGTCCCAGGTTCTCGACCCTGACAAGGTCCAGATCTAGGCTGGAGCATGATTAGGTGTTCAAGTATCAGAACTAATTGTTTATAGGATTCCTTTTGAAAACTATGCTCTTTTAACTGTATAGATGAATTTCTTTGTATTGAAGGCAGTAAATTTTTGTAAGTTTCCAAGTGATCATTGGTGATCTGTGCAAAATGTTTGATATATTATTAATTTTACTTAATACTGCTGATATTCATATTACTTTTTCAATATCAGTTTTAAAATTTCTTACATTGCAAGAAATTAGTAGATTAATATTAAAATTTATCTTCAGGACTTTACTTAGTGAGTAGAATGGACTTCAACTTCAGTTTCTACAATATTACATACTTTTTTTTAGTGATAATGTGTATCTAAGACATTAAAAACCTTTTATGTACTAAATATTTGATTTTTCATTTAAAGAATTATGGTCCTGTGTTTTATCCTTATTTATGCTGAGTACCCTGTTACCACCTCATCTTTTAACATTGGTATGAGGATTTATCATCAGGTGCATCTTGTCTTCGACCCAATAATATGCGACAAGTGCACTATGAATTTTAGAGATGGGACAGATTAATCAGTACTCTATTGGTATTTGCCGATAAAGGCATATCAATTATTGATAATTTTACAAATCTGTTATGTCTAAATATCTTACAATTTAGTATCATATTGTGCCATTTTTATGGATAGGAACATATAATCTCCATACTTTTTTACTGTAAGTGTTGCAAAATCTAGGTTCATCTGACAACATACATTTATTAAGGTTAGTGAACTATTCGGACTTTTTTTTATCGGATCTACTCTACTGCAAGAGGCAACATGTTTATCAGATTGGTAAATATTTTATTTGTTACATCCCTAATCACTGTATTTGCCAGTGCATAAGATATCCTTTTTAGCATTAAGAATAGGTCTCGAAAACAAAGTGCATCTTATATGCTGATACTCACTTTTTGATAACCTTCATTTCTGGAAATTTTCTCTGTTCTGAGTTAGAAAATTTATTTCTTGCTTCCTTGTGGTGTGACGAAGAATATTAAAATTTATTCTTTCCTAGTTAGATTAGGTAAGGTATTTGTTGAAAGTAGATCTACATGTTACTTTATACAGGGTGTCCAGGGTATACCTGAATGTATGCTGATTTGATTTCAGATAATAATTTTAATAATTTGTAGTTTTTGTTTATTGAATGGTGGTAGCAGTGGTGCAACCACAGAGAGGGTAGGGGCCCAACCGCTCCCCCCCAACCTTCGGCGGAAGTCAATTCAAGGGGGGGGCATAGAGGAGAAATTGCCCCTTCGATTTCAAATTATGCAAATAAAAATACATTTTGTGAAATTTTCTTGCTCGCTTTGCTCACAATGTTTGCTTTTCTCAGTATCGTCAAGTTCAGAGCTGTAGCTGGGGGACGGCGAGAGTCTGCCATGGCGCTCCATGACACTATTTTCACCCTGGGGGCAAATAGGGGGGAAAACATTGATGGCCACCTGCAAAGTGGGGGGGGGGACACAGAGGAGCAATTGCTCCTTTGATTTAAAATTTTATGCAAATAAAAATACATTTCATAAAATGTTCTTGCTTGCTTTGCTCGCAAAGCCTGCTTTTCTCAATATCAAGTTTAGTGCCGTAGCTTGGGGGCCATGGACCCCAAGCTATCTAAATGAAAAAAGTTGTTAAAAAGAGAATGCTATGGTGCCCTGTGAAATTATTCACGCCCTATTAAATCAATATTGTTTTCAGTTGCAAAAATTGGATCTAAAATTGTTCTTGCTCGCGTGTTGTATTGAATAAACTTTGAATACGTACACAATTTAGTGTTAGCATGTTGCATATGTATTTTCTTATTTTATGTCGCTCCATGTTGCATGTGTGTAAAACATATCATGTATAGTTGTCGCGTTCATTGGTTCCCCAGGCAGCTGCCTTTGGAATCGTACCCTGCCCGCCCCTCTTCTAATGAGCCAGGACCTCCTTAGCAAGACCACCCCAACAAAGCTCCAGGCAACGCGTTGTTGCCATGCTTTAAGAGGGCGGCGGAGGGAAGTCGACGTGCTGCACAGATAGCATGTGACAAATAAATAAATCAACACAGATAATTAATTGTGGTGTTTCATTATTTCTGTGACCCGAAAATACATCATAATAATCATCTGATTCGTCCAATCTTTCATAGCATTTTATAACGTTTAATAAGAGAATTTAATGTGACTTCAGATTTCAGATACCGGTATCTCCAAGCAACAATTCTCGCCGATTCCATTATTACATTATTTTTCCTTAAGCGACCAAACCGAAAACCAAGTTTTTTTTATTAGTTCTCGAAGCGTTGTTTCTTCATAAGGGAAGTCCGACACACTTTTGAAAAGTTGCAATAGTTCACTCACTGTCGGTGACTGTCCTTTACTATAGAACTTGTAAATCTCGCGTCTAATAAAATCACAAGTAAACTCGTCCACTTTGTTAAATTTTCTCTTTGTATTTCCAGGCTTCTTTGGTGTGACTGGACCTCTCCGAATCACATTTCGCACGGTTTTTCTGTCTAACTTTAATACTTTGTCTGTCTCTGCAATGGCTCCTTTTCCTAGCGTTTTCTTTTCGACATATTCGTGCACATTACACACAAATAACTGACTTTGTTTGTTCAACGTTTTGGTTTTGGATACTTTTCTGTTCGGTGCTCCGGAAGTGCTTGGTTGAGAATTATCTTGGTTTGTTGAATGATCTGGAACTTCGGTTGTGTCCCACGGTCGCCACATGTTGATACAAACTCTGTTTTCCCGTAATATTTCTAAGATATAACAATAAACTTGATAAAAAAATACACTTGTCAATCCAAGAATACGAACTCGCATACGCACCTCACACCGCTCTCTTGTTGCGGAGTTTCTGAAAGGCGGCGAAGAGAAGGCCTTGGGGGATGAAGTGACTTGGCAACGTCCAGCCTGTTGACAGCATGCTCACTCTGCACGCGTCGTAGGATTGCAATATTCTCCAGGGTGGGAGGATCTGGTTTCCAAAGGAAACCGGCGCACTTTGATGCCGCCTGGGGATCCAAAGAACGAGGCAAGTATACATGAAAGTTATACATGTTATGTACAAAGAGAATTATCTTAGGAATGCATTTTTCATTCATTTCCTGCCATTGAAGAATACAGTTTGTGTGCTTGTTTTCCATTATTGCTAATGTGAAAGTGAACGTGTTGAAAAAATATTCAACGTTTGTTCCAAACAAATGCTTTGGCACCGACTTCTACTCCCTTATGAGGATAATAACATCTTTGTAGTAGTAGTAGTAGTAGTAGTAATATTATTATTATTAGTACTTTTATCCTGGTACTTCCCCCCCCTGACAAAAATTTGTTGTTGCGCCTCTGCGCGGTAGGGAATATTGTTAATGTGCTTTTGGTTATTTACAGGTGACAATGAGGAAGTATAAATTCTCAGAGGGCATGAAAACCTTTGATCTGGGTATACTTTTTATTTGGGACATACTGTATTTAAAATACTTAAATTCATTATGAATTCAGTGATAAAGCTTTTTCCTCAAAAATGTTACGCCGGTGCACTGTATATGCTGGGAAATAGAGTAATTTTAAAATAAATAAGTCAAACTATTTATAACACCACCATGTGCTCAACATCATTGAAGTATGTGCACTGAAAATCATAGACCCATTGACGCCATATTGTACATATACCATATTTACTCGTGTATAATGCACACTTTTTCCAAAATTTTTGCTCCAAAAACTGGGGTGCGTATTATACACGGAATAATACGGACAGCCTACATGAAACCGTACAGTCATTCCATGATTACGGAACCCTATCATGTTATATATCGTTGTAAAGCTTAAATCCTGTAGTTTGTGAATATGGCAACAGTATTCCATTCAAGATAGTGACACTAATGTGAAATGCGGTTGAAATAACTTGATCACAAAATGAAGAAACATTGATTTTTATGATACTTTGGATGAAAGAAAACATTGATTTTTATGATATTTTGGATGAAGGAAAGATAAGGAAAAAGAAAATAATAATTAAAATCTATTACTGGCCAAATAATATTATATATACGGAGTGTGTAAATGCTTTAATGGAAGAAATCTTGTGCTGCTAACTTGAGGATCCTGAATGTACCTCGTATAAATGTTATGTTAGTCACGAAAAAAGTACATATTTTGAAGGTTTTTTTTTAGAAAAGGTAAAAAAGGAATGAGCAAAACCTTGTATAAAAGTTTGAAGACCATTTCCCACGATCTTTTACCTTGTAATGTAATGTTCTGCAACACCAATGAAAGCAGTGCCATTCTGGCAGAATTTGAGAATGCACCTCCCATCACATGGGATGCGTATCAGCGGTATTTGTTGGGCAAGAAATAATAGAAAATAACTTCCTGAGCACTGCAAAATCCATAACATAACTTTGATCTTGCCATCTACCATTACAGAATAAAGAAGGTGGTTAAAGGGTGAAAGCTTTTGGATGCTAAAAGCAGTGGAGGGAGGGCAGGAAGTGGTGTGGGTTGGTAACTCATGGCATACACAAGGGATATTCTTCTCCTCTTGGTCCACATAGCAACATAGCATAGTTATGATGTCATTCACTCTTGAGCAGCATAACAATAGCTTTACGACCTACAACTAACTCAGCCATTTCTTGAAACTGGATTATACTGTGCATTACATATGAGATATAATTGTTTGTCACTTTTCCCTATCAAAAAACAGGGTTCACATTATACACGCGTAAATACAGTTTGGTCAAGGCCTACCTCTTGCAGTAGAGTATATGTTCCCTTCCTCCTTGATTGGAATATGAAGTAGCACAGTAGAAGAGGCAAAGCAGGAAGTGAGGGAACGGTTAGCATGGAACTTTTCTTTTTTCATTTTAAGATTTATTTCCATGTTGGTAGCTCACAATAGAAGTCAGTTCAAATTGTTGGCAATGAAAGTATAATATTGGAGGTACCTAGGTATAGTGTATTTATAAAAATATGCCACTTAGTTCATGTATTTTTATTATAAATTTCTGCCAATTTTGCCTATTGCGATTATGAGCAATGAATAGGTGAAGTGGAACATGGTAGATATGTTGATTTTTGCCTATTTGACTTAACATATTCTTTCATAGCAGAACACATGCCATTCTTTTAAGCTTGATAATGCATTTTTATAATGTCCATAAATGCCTTTTACGTTCTTCATACAGTAAGCTGTAAAGTGTTTACCACAAATGTCTGGCCAGTGACTTTTTTTATACTAGGCAATGCAACCTACAGAAGGCTTTGGTGTATTGCATGTAGCTTTGGGCATAATTTCATGGTTGCCACATGCACAACATATACCGGGTTTTCGTAAATGATTGTCGGGTTTCCCTCATTGTTGTAATCGATCTGGGTGAATGACACGATGAACGCAAATGTACGATATTGTTGAGAAACTCAACAAGTTTTCTTTCTTATTTGTTTCATAGACCTCTGTTTCCAGATTCTGCTGCTAGGTGGCAGCTTTCCAAAATGGTGGATATTACTAGTGAGAAGGCATTCTGTGTCCTTGAATATCACGCAACGAGCAAATGTTACAGTTGTGCAACGACATTTTTGTGCGTGATATCGGAAAGATGCACCATCAGACAATTCGATTAGAAGTTGGTACGCACAGCTCAAAGAAAAAGGTTGCATTTGCAAAGGCAAAAGCAGTGGCCGACCATCAGTGTCGGAACATGATGTGGAGCGAATTCGTAAACGTATCTACCGAGCCCGAAGAAATGGATTCCTGCTGGATCCAAGGAGCTAAACGTTCCGAAAACAACATTATGGAGTGTTCTACGAAAACGGCTAAACATGAAACCATACCGCATAAGTCTGCATCAAAAGCTAACACGTAACGACCATTGTGTACGGGAAATGTTTGCCAGCGATATGCAAAATCTCATGGCTGACGATGACAATTTCATCGAGAATTTAGTTTCCACTGACGAGGCGACATTCCACCTAAGTGGAAAGGTAAACACACACAATGTGCACATATGGGGAACGGAAAATTCTCATCAGTTTGTTGAGTTGGTTCGGGACTCGCCTAAAGTGAATGTTTTTTGTGCTGTATCACGAGAAAAGGTGTACGTACAGTCCATTCTTCTTCATGGAGAAAACTGTTACGGGATTGACATTCCTGGATATGTTGAATGAGTGGCTATTTCCTCAAGTGGAAGAAGATTCTAACACCATCATCCAATTGGATGGAGCCCCACCTCACTTCTAATGTGAAGTGCGATGATTGCTCAACAGAAAATTACCACAACGTTGGATTGGGTGCGGGAGTGATGGGAATGATAACCTTTTATCATGGCCTCCTCGTTTCCCTGACCTTTCTCCTTGCGATTTTTTTCTCTGGGAATACGTAAAAGATACCGTTTACTATCCTCCATTACCCACTACCATTGAGGAACTGAAAACACGTATAACAAATTCCATCAACAGTGTTACACGTGGTATGCTATCCCGAGTGTGGCAGGAAATGGACTATCGCTTAGATATCGCGAGGCGAGCACATGGAACATTTGTGACTTTGTCATAAAAACTTGGTGAGTTTTCTAACATTTTGCAAAAAATTGCATTTATCTATCTTGATTACGTAAAATACAGTGCTTCGACAATCATTTACGAAAACCCTGTATATGTGTTAACACACTATATTAAATCATTAGAAACTAATGTGTGTTTTAATACATATTATATTGCAAAGTGCTTTGTGAAGAATGATGGAAACTCATTGTTGATTAGAGTTTGCAAAAAAGCCAGCTTTTTTGAATGGACATTTTTGGAAATCACTGCAACAAGCAACCAAAATACATCACTGTTGCTCCGTGACCAGGTTTAGCGGCCATTTAACCAAATTATACATGATGTACTGGAAAGCCAGAATACAAATATATTTTACTGAACACAAAATTTAATGTAAAGAGATTTGATACTAGATTTTCAAAAGGTAGAGCGGTATTTTCTTTTTTGCTTCATGTACATGTTCGTATAACAAATTCAAACATTGAAAATCATATCATATACTATTAGGTTCTATTAGAAACACATACAAAACTACTCTAGTTATGTGAATATGTTTATACTAAATAGATATATCTAATAAGTAGGGGCATGCATATTTCGTTTTTGACGAAAAAACGAAATTTGAAAAAACACATTGTAGTGTTAATTTTTCATGTTTTTGAAAGGTGTGAGGTGTATTTTGTGACCATATTTTGTCACGAAATAATCCGAAATGAACTGCAAAAAGCGAAATTAACTCTTAAACACGAAATTCAGGGTTTATTCACCGCTGTGACACCTTCCGAGGTCTGAATTATCCTGAGAGTTATGCAATTCCCGGAAAATTGATTAATTCTGCTGTTAATATTGGAGAAGCAAAAATGGACTCCTTTACACAGAAATAAACTTAATACTCTGATAACTACATAAATGTGCTATTAGAAGTGAAATGTTAATTCTGTGGAATAAGTGTAGTTTATAAATCAAATTTAGGATTATTTTCACAATTTTAAAACCAATATGTCTTTTTATATACCACTTTTCATCCATTTTTTCACCGCTATAACACCGATATTTTATTTTATTTACCGCTTTTGAACCCGAAATTGACTCAGTTTTTGTACCGAAATTTTGCCTTTTTATTTACCAAAAATATGTGCCTCTACTAATAAGCCTATTGAAATATCAAGATAACGCTTGGAAAGAACCACCCATTGAAAATAGCCAGCTTTTTTGAAAAAACTAGTTATGAATTTCATATTGTAAATTGCATTTTTTATTTAGAAATGAGTGTCTATTTTACAGTAGGCAGATAAACGGAACAGGATAAAACTGCCAACTCCTGTATTTTCATTGATTGGAGATACTTTTGTGGAAAAATCTGCGAGGGAAAAACCCCGACAATTGATAATTACCAAGTTTCTTCTTTTCCTTCATTTTCTCTTTTCATTCACTCTCCGAGAAAAGTATCAGAAGAAAAAGCAATAAGATAAAAGTGTGAAGAATAGAATATTTCTTATGCGTGGAGAAAATTAAAAAAAATATATATATTGATGCTGAAAGTAAGATCAAGATAATGAATTGGAAACCTAAACAGAGTGATCCTAAAGACAAGGACAGCAAGAGGTCGGCACATATAATGGCTGGAACACAGAATGACCAAAAGACCATGTCACCTAAAAATACAAGGCTCCAAAGGAATAGGATATCAAAAAGAGTAAAATGAAAGACAGGAACACCAAATAACTGCAGTGCCAAAAGAGCAGAATACTGAACAAGGAGATGAAAATGCATAGAGACTGTGAAACGAGAAGACTGACACACAAATAGAGCTGGTGAATAAAAACAACACAAAACTGATACAGAAGTGGGATAGCAAATACTTGGAACATGAAAAGACCATGACACTAAGAAACTTGGACATAAAAACGCCAGAAAGACCAGTCTACCAAATGACCAGGGCACTAAAACAATGGAACACCAAAAGACTGGAACTGAGACGTCAAAACAATCAGGAATCAAAAAAGGACACCATAAAGATCAAGATATCTAAGGATCAGGACAATAAACTACCATGACATCAAAAGACTGGATACTTAATGAATGGGATATCAAAAGGACTTGGACACACAGAGACAGAGTACCAAAGAGGCTCAGACATTAAAAGAACTGACATGTAAAGACCAGGATACCACATGACCGAGACACAAATGTCCAGGACATAAAACGACAGTACCAAAACATGATGGCACCAAAAGATCTAGAAAAATTAGAGAAAGATAGATCGAAGGAGAGAATGGAAATGGGGCAACAGGAAGAGAAATAACATGAAAGAACAATGAGGGAAAGGGGATAAGAAAAAAGTGAGCTAGGAAGATTGAAACAATGAGGAGTAAGACCAAAGACAGAGAGGAGGAAAGAATGAGTACAATAACACCAAGAACTTTACTGAAAGAAAGAACTTACAAAAATAGAGGAGAGCGAGAAAGAATTAAAACAGGAAGGAAGGAAGCGTGATAGAGATAACATAGAGTGACAGATAGTGATTGATTTGGTTTGTTTTATTTCGTTTTTCTGTCACTTTTGGTTAATCACGAAGAGAATGAGTGATGATAGAATGAATCTGATGAAAGGACACTCACAAACAACCATACCCAGGCCAGGATTTGAAGCCAGGACTCCTGGCATTGTAGCATGCTGTGCTAACAACTCCACCATGGAGGCCAACTACAGATATTGAAAGAGAGATACTGGAGAGATGAAATGAAATGAAGAAACAGGAAAAGAAAGGCAACAAAGAGGGAGAGACAGTGAAAAAGATAGCCAGAACGAGGAGGGGGAGAAAGGAAGACTCTTAGTAGCATTGCCATCAAGTAAAGCAGAGATCTACGTGAAAATTCTTTAGCATGCAATATTAATTGGACATTATCCATGGTCTGGTGCAATGTTTTCCAAACTTTTTCGTTTCACGGCACCCAAGTCAGAATTTAGGCTTAACACTTGCAATGCTCAGTTAGTGTGGTTAGGTTGCTTGCCTTAAGTTAAAAAATTAGCACACATTCGAAATTCAGAAACATTTTACATGTAAACGTACTAAGACCATGTGTAGACTAATAAGTAAGTGTCATTTCAGTGAAAATTTTGGAACATTCCGTAAGCCAGCCAGGATGCCGTGGTTCACACTTTGGGAACCACTGCTCTAGTGCTTTAAACTATACTATTCTAACACTATGTTTCGAGAGAGTACCTCTTCTCTCGTCTTCAGGTGAAATTTCTATTGATAATGTAGAACCATTATCACTAACATTCAGAAAATTATTGAAAATTCTTTATCTACCCTTCAACCCAATTGATGTCAATGCTGCCCTAAATCCACAGGCATGTAAAGTGTGTTTGTATATTACATCTATTTTTTTAAAAAAAAATCTCCCTCGCATTTTACCAAGCAAACCTCAGTACTTGCAACAACAATCGTCTGATAAGTAATTACTAGGGAGTAGATTTTTAGGTAAAAACTCTTTTGTTTTGTTATTGTTGCTTCGAAAGTTGGTTAAACTCGGTAGGTGTGCCAACCATATGGTTGCACTCTAATTTGTGAAGTTGTTTATTTAGTTTATTTTACTTCGCTTTTCTGCCACTTTAGGCTAATTCCGAAGATGAGAATGAATTATGAAATTGATGAATGGACAGATAAAATAATAAAAGGGGAAGAAGCCCAGCCCACATACATTCAGGAGTATGTGCTTAAGTGCTGGTGCCTGTAAACAATAAACCAGGATGTAATTTCTTCAAAATTTTGGTTTTCCCGTTATTGTATACTATTTAATTTATTTTTCATAATGTTTACATTGATATTTAAGTTTACACGGATTTTGATTTCTGGTTATGAGTATCCTGATTTCCAAAACAATCTAGGTGTACATAATATATGGTGAGTAATGTTAGTAAAACTTGTATAAGATGTCACAGTTGATTCCAATTGATTTGGTTGACGAGATCAATGAATCGTTTAAAGACTATCAGTTTTTTTTTAGAGCGTAAAACATTAGTCAAAGATTAATTGGTTGGTTATAAATGAAAGGCATAACTATGGCATAAGAAGGTGGCACTTAGGGACTGGGAGAAGAATCGTCAGCCCTTGAAGAGGATTTCCTAGAAAATAAAAGCCATCATGAAAAGATCGGAATGATTTGAGAAGAGATAAAGAGAAATGAAGATATGATAAGTTGGTCCCCAGTTGGAACAGCTGATATACGCGTATATCCAACTTAACTATGCACATACACTAATATCTATGCTTTCACTTATCCTCTGTTCCACTTTCACTATCTACACTTTTCTGTTGGGCTTCGTGCTGAGTTTAGTTTGCCTCCTGTGGTCCTGTAGGAATGAAGTGGAATCATTGGGAATGTCCTTCTGGGGGTTATACATCAATATCCTTGTTGTGGGATGGGTGGGGTTGGAGGTGGTATATTTGCTCTTGAGTTCTGGTAGACCTCCGGAGTGGTTGTGAAGGAGTAAGTTGAGGTGTGATAGAGAGTTAAGTGGGAATACGAGACTTGAATCTAGAGTTTAGTATGTTGGAGTGGTTAAGATTATGGATCAAATTATACCGGCTGGAAACAATTAGAGTTGCCATATTCAGAGCCCTCTTTACGCCGTTCGATGCAACAGATTTGCATAGAGACCTTGGGGAAAATAATGCTTAGAATCAATTTTCTTCTACTCCGAGTCCTGTAGTAGAGCTCTGTCGGAGCAACAGATTGTGGTGAAACTTGGTATAGAGGCTATGGAGACCATGAGCAAGCGAGACCATCAGGTTGAAATATGCCGCTGAAATAACAACAACCAGTAATTTGAGTTTATGCCCGTACAGCAGTGTTCAATATGAGCTCTGTCAACGTGGATAATCCTTTGGAAGTGTAAGACAGTGTGATCAATGGTCTCACTAAGCATGGCCGTATTTAGAGGGGGGGTTTAGGGTTCAACCCCCCTGAAACTTCTGGCTTGTTGGATTAATGGAAGTTCAGAAACCAAAATTTGTAACACATTTTCAAAAATTTATTCTCAGTTTTACAGAAACACAACAGGGAAACAATGCTGAAATGATCGAGCTAGAATTTTCAAACAATTTGAAATTTGAAGGAAACGGGTTTTATTCTTGCAGCTCAACTGCAACCCCTTCATTTTCACTTCTGCTGTCCTCTTTCCAGTGCTGTTCCTGGATCAGACTGAAAATTCCCTTGCGATTATCCCAAAATTCCCAATGGTGACACTGTTAAGCCTTGTTTCCATGTTAATAAAACATTCAAATGCTGACCAAGGTAAATGTATTGTATAAAAAATATAAACTAAAAACGTAATGTTTCCACCCTCTAACAGGGTCTTCTTCAGACAAAGATCTCTTTCAATTTATTGTGAATCTTTGCCTAAAGAACAGCCTGTCAGAGGGTGGAAACGTTACGTTTTTAATGTATATTTATATATACAATACATTTGCCTTGGTCAGCATTTGAATGTTTTACATTTTACCAAAATTCCCGTTCCAACTTTCTAATTCCCTGTTCAATATGTGTTGAAATACCCCTTGATAAGAGTTCAAACCTAGGATATCCAGCTTCGTAGCGCGTTACGTTCACTATCCTTCACCCAGCGGTCGATATAGTACATATATTTAACTTACATGCGGTCCTATAAAACAATAAACACATACTTGTATAGTGCATAGTGGTTTTATATAATGCTGTTTGATAAGCATAGGAACAATATGAGCGTCGGAAAGTGGGATCGAACTGGTCCATAGAACCCCCTCTCCCCAAATTGACATCGTTTATTGCAAGTTACAAATAGCAGAACGTATGTTAGTTTTATTGTTAATAACGGAAATAGCCCGACCCTGTGGCCGAGTGGTTAGCACATCGCGCTGCGACGCCAAGGGTCCCGGGTTCGAATCCCGGTCGGGCTTGGTTGTTTGTGAATGTCCATTCATCAATTTCATCATTTCATCACTCATCCCCATCTTCGCAAATTAGCCAAGAGGCACAAAACGCGAAGTAAAATAAACTAAATGAAATCAAATCAAAATAACGGAAATAAAGTCCAGTTAGTTAGTAATCGAACAGAATAACCAAAGAAAAACAGCGCTAGATTGAGGTTACAATACAGGCACGAGGTTATGTTTTATCAGTGACGTGCGGTGACGTCGACACTTGGGGTAGCAGTCAGTGGGGTGCTCAAGGGGGGGGGGGTTGGTGTGGGTCACACCCCTCCTCCCTTTAGGGCCAGTATTCCTACAAAAAATAAGAATGTCAATAGCAGGAAAGATTGCAAAATTATGAATGAGTACTAGAAAATAGTACACGTAACCCCACCCACATTCGAAAATAAAAAAAACTATTTGATTTGACTCTAAGCCAGAGATCCTGGGTTCGAATCTCGGATTGGCCATTTGTGTTCTTTGTGTGTGTCCCTTCATCAATTTTGTCTTACCAAAGGTGGCGGAAAAGCGAAGTAAAATAAACCAAATTGAGCAATGAATCAATGATTTGATTTCATTTTTGTTACTTAGCGTCGCTTTTTTGTTACATTTGGTTAATTGCGAAGATGATACGATGAAATTGATGAAGGGACGAGCACAGGAAACCCCCATGCCCGGGTCGGGGTTCGAAACCGGAACTCCTGGTGTCGTAGCGTGCTGTGATAACCACTCCCCCACGCTTGGTTGATTTGGTGACAAGTAACAAAACACAACACACTTTTTTGTAGTTTCTTCAATGATATTAATTTGACTTTTTGAGTTCTGAGACACATTTTAAATTCCAAATTATTTCATTATTCACTGCAACACATAGGGCAAGAATGCGAACTCATCACGGGTTCGAATCCTGGCCTGGATTGTTCATATGAGGTCCCTTCACCAATTTCATCATATCATCACTCAATCCTCATTTTCGCGATAACCAAATGTGGCAGAAAAGCGAAGTAAAATAAACCAAACCAACAACAATATGAACACGCGTTCTCTTGCCCAAATAAATACATCCGTATTTATGACTGTTAGAGACCAAGGCCTCCCCGATGGCGCAGTGGTAGCGTCGTCCCCTATGTAAGCAAGGGGTCCCTGGTTCGATTCCCGGTGGAGGCACATAGTGGTTCGGATCCCACTTTAAACTGTAGGTCCAGTCCCGATTAGCCTTACTGTGCATAAAGTGGACTTAAAACAACAGATAGTTAGAGACCAAGAGTAGTATATTTAAATAAAAGACTACTAAAACGAGAGTCAGAGAGAGCCTGAGCACATATTTGTAATTTAATCATTATATATTCCATATTTGAAAAAGAAAAAAGAAAAAAGCATAACATTATTGTCTGCACATAACACGTTCCCATTTCATAAATAATATAACTACATCCCATATTATACATACGCACATATTGTACAACGTGTAAAAGGTTGTGTAAATACAGAGAACATAAGTACTGCAGAAAATTTTACCCTGTGTTCTTTAGAGGTGTTACAAAAAAAATTATGAGAAACCAATCCCCTATCTGTCCTATAGGAGATAGACTGGGGAACCTGAAAGCCTGGGCTTTCAACCATTGCAGCGGGGGGCGAGGGGACAAGAGAGGTAGAGGTAGAAATCTTCCTTTTTCTTGGGCCGGCCGTTTCTACCTGGAAACTGGCCTGGCTGAAGAAGAGCGAGCTAGGGTATCCAGCCTGCTTTGCCCGCGGAGAACACCGATGGACGAGAAGCGCGTGGAAAAGAAAGTGTTGCGTATGAGCTGTGGTGGCTTTAACAAGACAATAAATATTGTGATTTGAAAATAATTAGAGATGTGAGATTGATTGATCTATCTCTGCTAGACTAGCTACTCCTCAGTGCACGTCACTGTGTTTTATCATTTAATCCAAAGAATAATTGGTTCCACAGTTTTCAAAATTCCAAAAATTAAGTTTTGTGAATGGTCAAACAACATAAACTTTATGACTAAAGTTTCTCTTACTTTTAAAGCTTTTTCCTGAAGGTACCTAAAATTTAATAACAAAATACCGTGCGTCCATTTCGATCTTCAGCCGAGAGATCGGGAGAAGCGTGGCGGGCGGCGCTGACGGAGATGCCGACATTTGCGGCCTCTAATGCCCGCTTATTTTTATGGACATACGCAGACATTAATATAAATATTTCAAAAGACGAGTACTAACCTGTGTTATAACACGCAAAAGTTATTTTGTAATTCATCCAAGTTCTGCCCTTATATACACAAATAAATACGCTTTAGAAACAATGTTAATAAAACATTTTAATCATAGTTTTGACCAGTAACGTCCTGCTTAAGTTTATATCCTTGAAAGAGTTTTGTGGCCATGGGAATCGTTTGGAGATTTCGAATGTGCAACACTGTATCAAGATTACGCTGCAGACGAAACCGTTAAAAGTCAATGGTTTTCGTGAGCTTCCTTGCAATCCGAAATATCCGAGCTCGAGTTTTTTCGTTCCTTCGCGACTAGATGAAGACAGAGTTGTGAATATAGTGGCGAGCAATGTAAACCAAGAGCGTGTTAATTTCGTACTGTGCGCAAGAGTGTTATTCTTGGTTACGTGCAGTTACTTGTTTGTGTTATTGCAGTGTGTATGTGTGTTGTGTCAGTGAGACGATTGGAATGCCAGCCGCAAGGTTCACGTTAGAACAAAAATAATTTATGTATGACACGTACGTGAAAACAGACTCGTGTCGAGACGTGTGTAGGCAATTTGTACAGAAATTCCCAGGCGTTTCAACTCCACACAGAGATACGGTTAGACATCTTGTCCTTAAATTACGAGAAACTGGATCGTTAAATTTTAAAACACCTAAGCAAAAACGACGGATTCTAACCGAAGCAAAACTCGATGATATTGGTGAAGCGTTAGAACGTTCTCCAAACAAACCTCTACGCCGTGTTTCACAAGAGGTGGGCGTGTCAAAATCATCGGCACATACAGCCACTAAGCTACTAAAATTAACACAGGTTAGTGCTCGTTTTGCAATATTTATATAAATGTCTGCATATGTCCATAAAAATAAGCGGGTATTACAGGCCGCAAATGTCGGCATCTCCGTCAGCGCCGCCCGCCACGCTTCTCCCGATCTCTCGGCTGAAGATCGAAATGGACGCACGGGGTACATGTATAATAACTTGCATTTAAGTACACACTCCATGAAACGTTCAAAAAGGAACAACAGTTGAGCTGCATATTCATACTTCTGATGGATAGAGTAGAAAATTCTCCTCAAGGATATAAGGACAGCAATAATAATAATAATAGCGCCACATTTTCACCTGCTGGTGAAAATTTGAACTAATATCTTTTCGTCAGCATTCACTTCCCCTAGATCTCCACAGCCCTCTATATCAAGTTTCAGTGCAATCTGTTACTTTGAACTGGATCCAGAGGGCTCTTAGTAGGGGGCAACTATTGTGACCAACCTGTGCAGTGGCGCAGCTCCATATCGAGAGGCCCCCTTCCGTTATTTAAATTTGAAATCTCAATGTAAATCGACAGAAAATCTTCAAGGATACGTCAGAAAACTATCATATTTAAATAATAATAATAATAATAAATTATTGACAAAAATTATATTTAATAGTATGCGACGGAGAAATTTACACTTGACAAAGGTATATTCTTCTAACACACTGGTGGAAATTTCTTTAATCATAGTAGTAGTAATAGCTCGTTTTTAAAGATGTTCTTCCGGCACTAACACATAACTGAAATGTCCTTAAACTAGGGATGTGACGAAGCTGAAAATTTACCGATGCCGATGTACTCACCGATAATTTTTGGAACCGATACCGATGCCGATATTTAACCGATTCCGATACATAAGATTATTAAACAGAAATGGGATGTTATTTTCAGCATGACAAAAATAAATTTGCTATGTACATTTCTATTGCATATAGTATGTATATACATATATATTCTCAAGAGATGCGAATGTACATTTGCATCTACAAAATGTTATGTGAACCTTTAAGAAGAACATGGATTCTCAAGAGATTAAACATTAGTACACAAGGAGTTCTTTGAAATGCAAAATGAATTCCTGTTCTGCCAGATTCAACTTCAGAAACACGAGATTTGGAAGCACTTGTGGAAGTAACCTAGTTCTTCTGTTATCTCAAATCTGTTCAGCAACACTGAACACTCAATCATTGAATACTGATGCAGCAGGTATGCCCAAGTATTTTCTCAGGACTTGCTTCAGGTCTGAATATTCATTTTTGAATTTCCATTACAACAGCAGATCCTGGTTCAGCAATGTACTGTTTTATTTCCGATTTATAGTTAGGTTGAACCTCTAAATGAGAGTTTGCAATAATTTTATTACAAAAACTCGACAATAATGACGAATCATAACGAAATTTTCAATAAATCTTACAAAACTAGAATATAAAACTTATTAGAAGGTAAAAACTCTAGTATAATCTGTACCGAGTTAAATATCGGATTTTTGGCGATTCCGATACCGATGCCGATGTGTCGATTTCGGCCGATTTTCATACATCTCTAATCGGCTTCGGCACATCCCTACCTTAAACTATAAACTACTATTCATTAAATATAACCTACATTATTTTTAATGAGGTTATTTTAAAACCTTGGTGTGGGCCTCCCCCATGGCGCAGTGGTAGCGTCATTACCTTGCAATCGAGGGGTCCCGGGTTCGATACCCGGTGGAGGCACAAGTGGTTCGGATCCCACTTTAAACTGTAGGTCCAGTCCCGATTCGCCTTACTGTGCATAAAGTGGACTTAAAACACCAACTCAAACCAAAACAATTTAAAACCTTGGCTTTAAAAAAAAGTAAAGATAAAGGATTATTTTTAAACCATGCTCCGTGGCAGTTGGAGACAGCAGCGGCTTCTACCTATTCGCACGTGAACACCAAAATAAACCTGGAATGCAATTAATTTTTATTATACTTATTCACTGAACACACTCTCCTTCAAAACATCAAACGACGTTCCCACACCCCCACCGACCGTATTTGCTTCGTTTTGCGAGCGCCTGAACACTGAAGAACGTACGTTCGCTCATGTGTCACTGTTTGCAGTCATGGACATCCGCAGGATTTTTTCAGGGAGAGGAAAGGAAGGTATTATTTCCAGGGGCTCAAACCAGGCACATTGTTGTTCCCTCAAAAACTATGGCTTAAATTTGAATTTATCATATTCATGCAATAATTAACACATATTATTGTGGCTGGAATGAAATTATGTGTGAAATATATAATTTTTGGTTGAATTTCATTTTCCAAGGGGGGGGGGGGGGCACGGCCTCTTCTTCCGGACGCCCATGTTTGCAACAACTTGGAAGTGCTTTTGTTAACTTTTTGAAATCGAGAGTGCAAGGTTAAGAGAAATAAGAAAAGACAAGAAAATAATAAATTGATAAAAATGTTCAAGCAAGTTATCGTCAATTTTGCGTAAATGTTTCATAATGAGAAATAATGACCCACCCACCTGTATGTTACGCCTCTGATTTGTCGTATTAAATCAAATTATAACAAACTTGAATTTTAAGCCAGATAGAACAGATTGTTTTAATTTTATTGTCCACAAAATTAGTCATTTCAATCTATTTTTCACTTCTATTTATTACATTTTTCGTATCAACCCCATGGCACGTGAGGCCCCGGGCGGTCGCCCGCTTCGCCCACCCCTTGCTACGCCACTGCGTGTCGAAATTTGGTAATCTAATGTCATTCGAATTTGTGTAACTTCCGGATTCGTGATGAATGGACACTCACAAATATTCATGCTCAGGCCGGGATTCAAATCCTGGACCCCTGGCGTCGTAGCACGATGTGCATGCTAACCACTCCGCCACGGAAGGCTATCTGGGAAGTTTTGTTCGCACATAAAAATGCATAATTTTATCTTTGACACATAAAACGCATATTTATAGGCAATGAACATAAAGTGTGCATATTTTAGGCATTCCAGACAAGATAAAGTTTCCGAGGGTTTTTTTTTTCAGTTAACACGTAAAATAGACTATGTACGCGGAAAATTAGTAAATTTCTATTCTATTCGGAACTCTACAGCACACTGGTCACTACTGCCCTCTACCGGAGTGATAAGGAGGTATTGCGTTGTTTGTGCTTCGTGTCGTGTGCGAGATTTGTTTGATTAGTGGGTTGTCTGCACATCTTGTAAAATGCGGAAAGTGAAAAGTTCTTCATGTTCACGCCTTCAGCAATATGTCAGTAAGTTTCCGAGTGTGTTTAGAACTGTTGGAAGAGTGTTGTGTTTTGTCAACCATGTGGCAAGGCAATTCCTGCAGAACAACGTTCTCAAGTCACCCGGCATTTCTCAGGAAACAAACATTGCCTTACAGCTTCACGTGTGGGTTCGTTCACGGAAGAGCTAGTAGTAACCCCAGTACGTTAAAATGAAGGACGTTCTAAGTGTTCGCAATTTATTTAGCTTTATTTAGAATATTTGTTGCAGCCGACATCCCACTAAAGAAAATAAGCAATTCGGTTCTGAAAAATTTCCTGTCACAATAGCTACATACAATTGGCGCCACCCGTTCAATCCACTTAACGTAAACACTACGAAAAATTTGATCTTTGTGTGAACATGAGTAGTGTAATTGGCCCTATAACCAGCGCACTTATAAGTGTAGAAAAGAAGAGGTTATTTGATTAAACAACCCGATTTGTCTACACTTAAAACAATGCCAAGATGCTCTTATTCCCCAATTCCTCAAGTGTGATATGCTCTTAATTTTTAAGAATTTTGAATTCTAGTGTAGAAAAGAAGAACCCTAACAATACGATTTGCCCACACTTAAAACAATGCCAAGAGGGGCTTATACCCCAATTCTTCAAGTGTGATATGCTCTTAATTTTAAGAATTTTGAATCCTAGTGTAGAAAAGAAGAATCCTCAACAGACAGATTTGCCTACACTTAAAACTATGCCAAGTTCCTATAAGATTTTATTGTTTACAGTGTGTTTTTCTGTCAAAATCCCAGGAATTGAATTCTAGAGTAGAAATGATGACCCCCCCTCAGATTGATTCCGCCATGTGTACATTGATATAAAGCTCATAGCTCCTGGGTTCTGAGACCCAGTAGAGTGTGGTGCATAGCTCCATGGTTTTTATTGCCTTGCAATCAAGAAGCTTCTGGGTTTGAGTCCTGATAAAATGTGAAGCCTCCCCTGATTGCAAAGTGTTAATATTGCTGCTTTGTAAACAAGAGGCTCGGGTTTGAGTCCTGACAAAATGTGTAAGATTGAAATACATGTGGCAAAATAATATCTCCACACGTGAGATTTTGAGAATAATTACTGCTAGTTGATATACAACTGATAGCTCCCAGATCTGAAACCTGGTAAAAAGTGTTATACAACAGCATAAAAGAGCAAAATTATTTTATATTGGGGATCACCAGAGCCTAGTTATTGCTGTTGGGTATAAAAACACCAGCTCAGCCACTAACTGCTGTATAATTGTTTTTGGCTATACTTGAAATTAAGCGGAAAAATACTTATATTCTCATAGCAAAACTTCCCGATCAATACAATAGGACATGTGCAGGCGTGCATAATTAATTGCCTGCATGTTCTTCTAATCTTTTGATCAGTCACATGTCCCGGCCAGCAATTAATTATGCACGCCTGGGAGATTATATCTGCTGACATGCAATTTTCCCTGAAAGGACACAGTGTAGATTATATCTCTTGCATGCCATCCATCAGTGTCATTAACTCCAAGGTAAATTCTTAGTTGGCCGTTTGCATGACAAACATGCAGATTCAGTTGTGTTAATATGTACCTGAGAGAGACTCTGCATATTCACTGCACATTTCAAAATCCCATTTTGAATTGTATTTGACCTTGCCTGCTATATGCAGAGGTGCTGACAATGAGCTTGCCTGCTATATGCAGAGGTGCTGACAATAAGTTTGCCTGCTATATGCAGAGGTGGTGTAGACATAATTCCATGTCCTATATGTTCTATAATCAAAAGGCCCCAGGTTCGAAACCTGGCAGAGTGTCTGAGCCTCCCTGATGGCAAAATATTGGTATTATTATCTTGTAATCAAGAAGTTTCTGTGTTTGAGTCGGCCCTCTAGAATTGCTCTGTGACTCTCTCATTTCTTACATCATAAACATATGATTTTTCACCTATGAGAATAACACTACATATGGTATCATCAGGTAATGCCTCATGGAACTCACAGATAATTTTAATGTTTGTCCTGTCATTAACCACAACTTGTTTCCTTTTTGAAGTGTTGATGACAAACATGGGTCTCTGTGCTTTGAATTCATCTGGTGTGTAATACATGTCAGTATTGCCAGTAGTGACCCTTTTGTATGCTGTAAATGCTTCATATAATTTAAGGAAATCATCCTTGGACATGTCTAAATTATAATTTTCTCTAGGAAATACCTCATTTCTGCCATTTTTAAGATATATGTTCTTGATGTTGCAGCTATCAAATTTACTTGAATTTTTTTCCTGATTATTGTGTCTTCCAGTCTGAAACAATACCACCACAAAATCCGGCATGTCATATTGTATACTGGAGAATGAATTTGTAGCATCAAACTCATAATAAGTACCAGCGGCAGGGTTCTGTACACATTGATATGTATAAAATTGTAAAAGAACCTGTGGATTTTTTATTATATCAGCTTTGTATTTAAGAGCATAACTGGCTTCATATTCAACAACTGGGATTCTTAGCTCCATAGTCTGAATAATGCATTTGCTTTCATCAGGTAGGGTATTAGGCAGAGCTTCTCCTGTAGAGTTTAATGTGCTGTACCTCATCAAAGCATTATTATCATTGGCAGCTCTTCTAAATGTGATTCTTAAACCACCCTTCCACATAATATCTTTGTAATCTGAGAAGAATCCTGGCAACAGGCGCATAGGGAACAGCACTGTGTGGCTCTTGGATAATATCTTATCACCAGCCTCAAATCCACCTATTTTGTAGTAAGAAGCCTCGGTTTTGGATAATTTTAGTGTGGCCAAAGCTGTGGAGGTAATGCCGGGATAATCCACTCTGTTTATAACAACACCATGCTTTCTGATCTCAATTTCAGAGAACAGATGCGGCACAAAATTGTCTACCAATCTTATATTTGAATTTGCCGGATAATCTGTTCCATCGAGCTTTACAACATCAAATTTGATGTATAGAACTGCTCTGTGGGGGTGTATAAAGCCATCCCCCACATCAAGATCAACCTCAATTTCTGTGTTGGGTTGATTTAAATTTGCAAATGTCCTCCTGTTTGGGGGGAATGATTGTAGCTCATAACTCTCAATATTTTCCATTTTTTTCTTGTATGTATTTTTATTTAAATATTAATCTCTATCATAGCAGTTGTTGTGGCTCCAGCAAAATCAACTAATTCTTCTTTTTCATTAGTGACCATCAATTCAATATTATCTATTCTATTATGGCACACAGGAAAATATAATGTTGGGGATGGAGTGTAGATGATTGGCTCCATAAATTCAGAATTAGGTTTGAATGTTGCAATGATGCCAGTTTGTTTGTGAGTGCCTATGCCATTTGATTTGGTGATCATACCCTCGGCCACATTACAGTGAATATTCAGAGTCTCTATGGCTAAGAATTTAGGTATATTAATAGCAGTGTGTTTGATGGCCGCTTCAAGTTTTGTGTTGTTCTCAAAGCCTAACAGCTCTCCTATAGTACCCAGATCCACTGTTTCTGTAGCAGATACAATCTCTACTCTGTGAGTGACAGAATTTTGAGTTAATACTATACCTCTGGGTAATTGAGCATTTATAGTGGACAGATTATACTGCCCTGGAGTGATGACAATTTTTTGATCCCCTACTGCAATTTTGTTGTTGTGGTGTGTAATATTAGGGATCAAGTACATGCCATAAAATGCTCTGAGAGCTATTGTTTTGGGATACACTATATCATAATGTAATTTGAGTTTCAATATTGAATTTTGGCTGGTGAGATGGAATACCCCCATTATGTTTCAGATACCACAAGGCTTTTTGAAAATTTTCAATTGATGGTTTATTTATTTGAGACATATATCTAAGAACGGATAAACACAAATGTCCACAATTAACATCTTTGAAGTTTTGAACACGGGCATTATTGTAATAAAGATTAGGTGATTTTAGATATTTTATTAAATTTTCAGGTGGAACACCTCCAAATGAATCAAACACAAATGCCTCATCTTTTAAATATTTAAGATAACAAATCCAGTGAGTGCCCTGATTTTTGTACTTATCCAAATTAACAATGCCACACTCTTTGTTGAGTGGTTGCTCTGGCAAAGAATCAGACATGTACACACCTCTAAAATTTTTGATGCCCAGTGGCTTGATTAAAGCTTCAATATCTTGGTTTGTAAGCGGCTCTTGTTTTTTTAAACTTATTCATGGCTCTCTTAACACCTTTGCCTTGTTTCTCCATGGCCAGGTTATGGCGCTTCAATTCATCTAATTCTGCCTTATTTTTCTTGGCATCTATTACTGTTTTTGCTATGGCAGCTGATCCCCCAGCCAAGCTCCCAACAGCCCCAAGTGCTGCTAAGATGGCCGGGATAGTAAATATGAAACCCCCCACATGTGATTTTTTTCTAGATTGTTGTAATTTTTTTAATTGGGGGGTACTAAGCAACAATTTCATACCATGGCCTTTTGCAAGACAAGAATTTTTTTTCTTGCGCTGCTTTTTGGTTAAAAGACTATCAATAGTTTTAAGAGATTTAAGACCTGCATAAGGTATTTGATACATAACACCCTTGGCCTTCATTGTAGGTTTATTATATACATATTCACAACCCCCACCCCAGTTTTTGTTTGGTGTTCATAGCTATGGTGGTCCCCAATGCTGCTATTCTCTCACTCAAAGAAGCATCTTTGCTTACAAATCTACCAAATGCAGCCTCTTCTAATTTCTTGTCTGCAACATGTCTCTTGTCAAGATCAGAATGTGTGTTGTATGCTATGTCATGGTCTCTACAAGCAGCATCTAGGGGATTAATACCAGGATCACCTTTGTTTAATCTATGCTCCAATTTTGTGCCTGGACCACAATACTGATAGCCTGGAATGTGTAGTTCAAATGGCAGCTTGTTTATAATGTCATTAACCAACCCCCGGCCCTCAGAAATATTCCAAAATTTAGGTGTTAGAGTATTAATAATTTTTATAAGATATCCAATCCCCTTAGTGTCATTCACTATAAAATTAGACAATTTTGTGCTTATCATGTCCATAATTCCAACCTTTTCATTGTAAAAATTGTGGTTGCCAGCATTTTCCTCCCCAGCTATCACCAATAACCTATCTACAAGTTTCCTGACATCATCAACCCACACCAATTCTTTAGGCAGGGTGTTGTATTGTTTGATTCCACTACCTGTCTTAATTTGTGACCATATGGGCTTGATTAAATTGTTGTATTTTGCTCCACTGCTAGACTTGACTCTTTTTTGTGTGGGATCATTGTTCTGGTATAGAGCATCTGATTTTATTAATATTTCTTTGTAATGCTCATAATCTTGATCTGTATAGCTGCCAGGCCTTTTCCTAGTCATCAGTTCCCACAATCCAGGTGTGCCGAGATACTTAACAAAAGCACCTCTTTCTCCAAGATGAGATTCTGAATATACAATTATATCATCTCCCATAAATGTTACTCTGGAATTGCCAATTCTAGGTATGATGCTACCATCACGCTCTGTGTCAGCATATAAGCCAAAGACCTCATCTTTGTTGTCTTTAGGTGTGCTTAAATATTTTTGAGCAAGAAGATCCAATTCAATAGGATCCAGAGTAGCTTCAATTCTTCGAGGAGCAACAGGACTAAGTGTATGAATACTGGAAAGTGGGGTGATTGGATAATCTAATATGTTCCTTGCAGCTACAGGTACAAGCTCTGTGATCAAATTTTGATTTTGCTCTGTAACAGTTTTGATATTTTTACCTAATTCACTAATAGCATCAATAATAGGCTGTTCTGTTTGTTTGTGTTGTTCATAAATTCCTCGGTTCTGTGATTTCCATCCCTTAAATCTTTTTACAAGATAATCTCTTAATTTAAGATCATCAATGATTGGCCTTTCCATGGTTATTTATATATGTTTCAATGTCTAGAAAATTGTTGATTTTATTTCTGTATTTGCCACTATTGGGTTTTCTTGTCATATCAATTGTGACAAACCCATAACTGTCCTGGTTCCAGCACCTACTGCAAAACTTGGAAAAATCATTGTAGCTCAAGTCCCCACCTACATATTCATCATGTATATGTTTGAGGTTGGTATGGTCTTGATGAAACACACATATAAAATTGCTGTTGTCTCGGATCAGCTGCTTGGGTATTTTTGAAAAAGTCTGTGCCAGGTAGAAACAATCTATGTTTTTGTGTCGGCCCTGTGTAAAGAAGTTTCTAACCTTGTTTTGATTATCCAGTATAATGTCATCAAACACAACAACAGAATTATCGAGACATTCATGAAGTGGCTTAACATCTGATTCAAAAGTGGCAATATCCAATCCATCATATAGTTTCATCAACTGCTGATATTTTAATTGTTCCAAGCTCTTAGAGAAAACATACAAGTGCCTATTTTTCCAGTCTAACCAGTTGGGTGCCAATAAAAAATTATCAACCATTAGTGTAGTTTTACCACAAGCTGATGGCCCAACAATAAGACACCTAATATTTTCAGGCAGCAACTTGCCATTTCTCTTAATCTGCTGTTCAGGTTCTGGCAGCCTTTTTATAACATCCCAGGTGCTCATATTATCACTTTGTCTGCATCGATCCAGCTGTGTTCTGGAAGTCCTAGCCATTTGACAAATAACTTGCTGCCTTTTCTGCGGATGATTTTTTCTATGAGATATGTGTCAGGCTGTTTAGTTTTGCTGAGTTCTTCTTCATAGAATCTGCCTTTGAGAATTTCTCCTCGGTGATCTTTTATTATATATGTGTTAAGGGTCCCAGGTTTAACTTGAACCACTGTAAATAATTCAGTGCTCCAGTTTCTTGTAAAGCCTCTTTTGAATAAGTGCTTATATTTGCTGATTCTTACTTGATCACCCACCTTGTATTTGGCCTTTCTTGTTGTTGGCTGGTATCTAGGATAATAAACAGTCCTGATCAATTTTTGCTCATCAGATGGAGTTACTTCAGAGGGTTTCATGTTGATTGTGGAATGGACCGAGTTGTTATATTTATGTAGAAGTTCTGGAAGAATATTAATCCATTTATAATTACCTTGAAGTGTAAATTGTTTATACATAAGATTTTTTAGGGTTTTGTTGAATCTCTCTACAATTGAGGCCTTGAGATCACTGTAACTCGAATAATGTTTTATTGACTGGCTTTTAATAAATTGTTGGAACACAGAATTATAAAATTCTTTGCCATTATCTGTTTGCAAATAGCGCGGTGATCTTCCACTCTGATTGATGATTGTCCTGATGGCTTCTGTAACACATTTTCCAGTCTTGGATTTGAGTGGCACAACCCAGGCAAATTTTGAAAATGTGTCTATGACAGTGAGTAGATACTTGTAGCCCTTGTTGATTTTGTCTAAGTTTTTCAGCTGTCCACTTGCCATCTCAATCAAGTCGCTCTGCCATAAATCATCTATGCTTTTGTGACTACTGGCAGTCTCTTATAATTATGTCTGGCTTGTCTGTGTAATTCATCAACAATAATTTGTCTAGACATAATATGAAAACAAGAATATTGCAACTATAGGGTGTTCAGCAGCTGATACTACAGGATTTTCTAAATATAATTTGTCCCCTATTTGTATTTTAAATTCCAGAGAGCCATCATCTTCAACATAGGCTGTTTCTAATGTATTGGGGTCTGTAAAATCCTCTAACTCTACCCTGGTGATTTTTGCTTTGTTATCAGCATTTGTTATTGATAAGGTAGGGTAGTGGTGTGCCTGTGGTTGAAGCCAATATTTGATCTTGATTGGTCTCAGTGTGCCCCCAACAAAAAACTGGTAATAAAATTGTGCAGGGGACAGCATATATATTTTGCCACCTGGAGTAAATGGTGAATCATATTCTTTGTTGGGGATGCTGTATAATTCAAGAATTACTGTATGTTTAGGATTCTCGATTATGCCTGTTATTTCTTTTTCTGCTGTAAGCAATCTGCTTGTTACAGATTCAAGGTGCTCATTGATGGTCCTAACAACATCATCATGGCCTGGCTTGATTTTTATGTCCACAACAAGTTTCTTGTATTGTTGCACAATCTCTTGAAGCTGGGTGGCAAAAACAGACAAAGCATTTGCTTGATTGGATTCCATGGTCCCTAGCTGTTGCTTGATATTAGCTACAATTTGTTGCAAATTTTCAATAACTGCTAATTTTGAATTTTGAGCAGTAAGATCATGGACCTGTCTTCTGATATCCTCAAACAGGGCATGCAGTTCATTAATATGTGGATTGGTTGGTAGAGTGGCTACTGTTTGAGTGAGTTGTTTGATCTCTGTCTGGATATTCTTGATATCTTCTGATTTCAATATGCGATTCACTGCCCTCTTAATATTTTTAAGTTCCTGTGATGTAGGCAGATTTGATACAGTATTCTGCAAAGATTCAAGTGCCAATTTTACATTATTTAATTCAGAAGCATCAGCCACATTTTGCATAGCATTTTGGAGCAGGGCTATATCTGCCTGAGTGGGTGTTGATTGTTGTAAAATTTCAAGCTTTGTTTGGATATCATCGATCAAGTGATAAAAATGAGATAGCTCAGATTCAGTGTTGAGGTTTTCAAGCTTTGTGATCTGTTCCTGGACACTAACAAGTGTGTCTACAATACCGGCCAGGCGGGATTCTAGAGATTCTTGTACATTTGTCAAATCACTTTGCACTGCTGCTATTGTACCCTCAAGATGGGTTATGGTACTTTGAATTTTTCCAAAATCTTCATATGTTTCAAGTTGCAGCTTGATGTTGGCAACACTCCGAGTTATTGCACTCAAAGCATCAGAAGATGGCAAGTTGTTCATAAAATTTTCAAGTGTCTCAATTTTTTCTTTAACCTCGGCTATGGCATTGTTCAGAGGGTCCAGATTAGGTATTTGGAGTGATTGAATGTGTTCTTTTAGAGTGGAAATCACTAGATCAAAATCTTCTTGTGATTTTATGCTTTTGACAATTGTTTGGAGCTGTGCCTGGACATTATTAATCTGCTCTTCCAATTGTTGTTTCAATTGCTCAGAGTTGTTAGCCTGGGTCTTAAATTTGGCTTGAAGAGCTGCTACAGCTTCTTCTAAACTTTGAAAATTATCCAATGTGGCCAAATCAGTATATTTCTGAAGCAGCAATTTGAGTTCAGAATCAATTTTAAGAGGAGGGTCCATGCATTGTGATTGTAAATTTGTAATTTCTAATTGAAGACTGGCATTCAGTGTGGTTTGTAAAGCTTGTAAATCACTTCTTAATTTCTTGACTCTGACATCAAGCATCAGAATCTCATCACTGTGATCTTCATGTCTTGTATGGCCAAATATATCATTAGGCATTTTTGTTTTAATGGTTATTTATTATTGAATATCTGATTCTTAATTCTATAAAAAAAGGTATAAGCTTGTCATATGACCCAGGGACTTCAATATATAAGCAGTCACCAGCAGAAACAGTATATACAGTGCCAGAAACCATGTTTGAGTGCTTAATTCTATAAATATTTCTCCCTACTGAAATTTTGACATTACCCTCAGGGGTTGTAATGAATTGTAATTGCCCACCTACAGGTAATTGGTAATGATTTAAATTATTGTTAAATATGTACAATATTTTACCTGTTTCATCATCAACATCTGTAAGTATGCTGTTCAGATGAATAATTAACAAGGCACTTAGTTTTGATATTATATCAGAAGAGGCTTGTGGTGTTGGCAGGTCCATAATAGCCTGTTTTTTGAACCCAAATAAGTTCATAGGCATGTTTATTTATTTCAAATCATGCTCTGTAATTGGGCATTGATTGCCATTTTTCAAATCACAATGACCCCATGGTAGAGTATGTATGCCACATGACAAAATGCATCTCTTATCATCATCTGGGTCCAGAGCCACTCTTCTTACAATATTTGTAGTCAATAAGTGATCCACACTCGGAATTCTATTTTCTGATGTTCTGATTGCGCTACATGATTTGAGGCAATTTTTATAATCTTCAAATTCAAGCTCTTTTTCAACAGTCACTCTGCCAATTCCCTTGGCTTTTTTGGCAACAACACCACTACATGTTTCAAAGCTGTACATCTTGGCCCTTAACCCAGCAAATGCCACAATAACATCACCAAGTGTCTCATCTTTTAACTTGCCAGGCACCTTTTTGTTGTGGGGTTGAATCTTTTTATGTTCACTGGTATCAAAGTATTGAAACAATTCAGGCTGTGCTATATCTTGATAAACATCTTCTGTTTGAATATCAAGAACAAAACTATCAATGTCCATGTACATCAATTTTACACAATCACCATCAAAAGGTTTCAACACATCATAATACAATTTTAACATGTGTAATTTGGACAATTCCAATATCACAGCCCCTACATAAATAGGTTTATCAAACTTAATCTTTGTTTTTTTCATGTTGAAAAGTGCCATATTTTCATCATAAATTCTTCTATAATTGAAATTAGGCTTTGTAATCAATTTTTTGCTCAGGCTGGGGTCAGTAATTATTTTAACATCGGTATGTTTTCTGACATTTTCAATAGTTTTGCCATACACTGAATTGACCATCAATTTAAACAAGGTCTTATCAAATTGGCTCTTTGCAGATGTTCGAAGCTCTGTGTTTGTATCAATATATGACTTCAACCATCTTGAGTGCCTGAACCTCAAAACTTTTCCAACTTTGGTCACTTGAACACCATGTTTCATGAGGAACTGGAGGTTTTTGTAATATATGACATAATCCTGTTTTGGCTCCAGAGTCATCATCAATTTCTTCTGTTTAGAGCCAGGTGAGCACTTAACCTCAGGAATTGGGGGCAGATCAGAAAAGTTATTGTGTAAATTATCTGGAATTGTCAGATCAACCTCTAAGAAGAGGCCATAGTCACTGTCATCAAAATCCTTAAGATCTTCAATATTGAAATCTTCAACCCATTCAAGCCCTGAATATGGCAATTTATCCATCATGGCATAACCATACAGGCTGTTGGCATCTACATAAAGTATATAATTTGATGGCAGTGCTGGATCATAATCAGGAATATATTTGTTATTTGCTCTGGCATATCTCTGAGAACATTGCACCATGCCTCCTCTTATATTTTGTTCCATAAAAAGACACTTATCTTGATCTTGGATCAGATCCAATTGCATTTTAGTGTTCAAAAACATTGCAGACCATGCTAGGCCCGGAGCACTGTAAAAATACATTGGATCCAGCTTATAATTTTTCATGGAAGATTTTCTGAATGCCTGCAGTATATCAGCTAAGAGGGTCACATCAAGTTTTAAATATGCATTGTGATAATCACCAAATGTCTGGCATTTTAAATTGTTCCACATCAACTGGGCATGGTGATAATCATCATCAGTAATTCCAGATGCTCTGATTTTGCTGTAAAACTCTTGTTGTGGTGGCAGAGAACACTCATCAAATTTAGAAAAATCTGTAACATAGTCATATGGATATACACCCTTCCACCTAATTAATTTCAGGTCCTGATTTGGAAACAAAGCACATGTGATTTTGAATTGATCATCAGATAATTGAGTGGCCAGTGTAGCCAGGCTAGCCGATAAAATTCTGTATGAATCAAGAAATCTTAAGTGAATAGGAACACCATTAACTTTAATTATTTTGCTAATGGCAATATATTTCTCATCATTTTCAGCTAAAATATTTAAATTCTGCTTGTCAAACCCCTCGTACCTGATCAAATGATGAAAATCATAATTGGATGCTCCATGGCAAAATATGGGGACAAATTTTGGTCTCTGGATCTTAATATTACAGCTATTACACAGGGCCATTAAGAATTTACCATCTGTATGAGAATGGTGATGAACCTTGATATTTGCATCTGAAAATTCAGAATCACATACCGGGCATTTTTCTGCATTGTTGAAATCTTCAATCTGTTTCTCTGTTAAAGGCAACATGGGTTTTGATTTTAATAAGATATTAGATGCTATGTCATGGCACTCATTTTCTATTCTATGTGCAAATTCTTTGATGGCATCTGCTCCCATGTATAAATATTCTTTACTAACAACACCATCCTGTACAATCACATAATAAAAACTGGAAGGTTCATGTAACTGGTATGGTGTAATTGAAGATTCATCAGGATCTGGGCTGCAGAATGCAAGAGGTTTGAGGTTTGATTCAAAATCACAGACTATATATGCTGGGTGTTCCAACAGGGCTTCAAACTTTTTGAATTTTGCATTTTCACTTGGCATTGGCATCACCATATGAACAGGTTTATGGTTGCCACAGTATTTCAGATGCTCAAGTAACTTGTTTTTAGCAATTTCTGCATTTTTTTCACGAACCCCTTTTATTATTTTTCTACCATCAAATACACTTAAACATCTTCTACACAACTTGAATATTGTATTGGATTTGTCTAGTTGTGTTCTGACTAAAGCTTCAAGATTATGTATCAGAGTGTAATGATATGTGCCATCCTTTTCAATTAAGAGCAGATCAATCGGAACAGCAGATTCATCATCAAGTGTACTGATTCTGAGAGGATCTATCAAGCAATTGCCACGGCCAGTAGAACAAGTAGATACATTAATAGATAATTGTTTTCCATTGATATTCCTGGCCTTTTTTTCAAATTTATCAATATTCTGAACAAGCATTGGATATTCTAAACCCTCCATTGCCTCATCAAAATCATTTTCATGTTGTTTATAATAAGTTATTCGCTGAGGATCCTTTGAAACTGGATACAAAGCAGCTAAAATACACCACAAAAAGCATTTCTGGTCATTATTTTTTATATTAACCACGGCTGTTTTTTTTTATATTGGCAGGTAATGGCACATAAGTGGAACCTTGTAATGGGTTGAATTCAGAAATATTAACATATAACTTGTGTGGAGATCCGCATAGGCTCCATCCAGACTCTTTTGCCGCAAATTCAGAGTGTTTAATATTCAATTGATCTATCAAACTGCTTATTATTTTGTCTGAATTTGCATTTGAATATACGGGTACAGTTTCTGCTATGTGGGGCTGTGTAAATTTTGTGCCATTTGGTTTCTTATATTGTGCAAACAATTTGAGAGACAGCTTATAAGAGCCATTTTGTGCATTTAGAATTGCCTGCACATCAGGATTTACACTGTTCAAAAAATTATTAATACCACATCTTGGCTCTGATACAAACCGATAATCTCTTAATTGGCCATTAAAACTGCTATGGATAGGTGGTGCATAGCGTGGCTGCTTTGCTGGTCCAGCATTAACAGGTGCTTCATGCTTCCTTTTCAGACCAGATGTAGATGGTTGTGGGGGCAATGTTGATGACTGTACATAAGAATTACACTTGTGCCATTTGTAATATGCCTTGCTTAATATTTTATGGCATCTTGGACACATTTTTGTGGTTTTTCTGCATTTCTTAGAGTCACAAATATGCCGGTGCCTAGACCAATTAGAACTAGATATATTTTTATTACACTGATTGCAATATTTTTGTTTTGGCATTTTTGTTGTTTATTTATATAAAATTTCTTGGTCCAAAAAAACAGAACTATGCCAAAACAATAACTAGGCTCTGGTGATCCCCAATATAAAATAATTTTGCTCTTTTATGCTGTTGTATAACACTTTTTACCAGGTTTCAGATCTGGGAGCTATCAGTTGTATATCAACTAGCAGTAATTATTCTCAAAATCTCACGTGTGGAGATATTATTTTGCCACATGTATTTCAATCTTACACATTTTGTCAGGACTCAAACCCGAGCCTCTTGTTTACAAAGCAGCAATATTAACACTTTGCAATCAGGGGAGGCTTCACATTTTATCAGGACTCAAACCCAGAAGCTTCTTGATTGCAAGGCAATAAAAACCATGGAGCTATGCACCACACTCTACTGGGTCTCAGAACCCAGGAGCTATGAGCTTTATATCAATGTACACATGGCGGAATCAATCTGAGGGGGGGGGGGGGTCATCATTTCTACACTAGAATTCAATTCCTGGGATTTTGACAGAAAAACACACTGTAAACAATAAAATCTTATAGGAACTTGGCATAGTTTTAAGTGTAGGCAAATCTGTCTGTTGAGGATTCTTCTTTTCTACACTAGGATTCAAAATTCTTAAAATTAAGAGCATATCACACTTGAAGAATTGGGGTATAAGCCCCTCTTGGCATTGTTTTAAGTGTGGGCAAATCGTATTGTTAGGGTTCTTCTTTTCTACACTAGAATTCAAAATTCTTAAAAATTAAGAGCATATCACACTTGAGGAATTGGGGAATAAGAGCATCTTGGCATTGTTTTAAGTGTAGACAAATCGGGTTGTTCAATCAAATAACCTCTTCTTTTCTACACTTATAAGTGCGCTGGTTATAGGGCCAATTACACTACTAACATGAAAAAGTGTGGATCAGTATTGATGAAAAACAGATGTTAGTTGCATAAAAGTGGGCATTGTGTGTGTGGGGGGGGGGGGAGGGAGGGTGTTACAGAAGATTGATGAAAACCCTTTGAAACTTTAAGTTTTGCTCCAGTGCAATGAACTAGCTTCCGCAAACCATGTGACAATTGCAATGTTATTGAACCAGTCCTTGCAAATACTTCGGTCAAATGGTGTTAAGTACGACAATGTATTGCTTTACCTTACAGATAGTGCAGCGTAGCAAGGGGTGGGCGAAGTGGGCGACCGCCCAAGGGCTCGCGTCCCATGGGGCTTATAAAAAAATTAATAAATAAAAGTGAGAAAATAGGCTAGATGGAATAGGATAATTTTTGTGGGTAATAAAACTATAACATTCTGCTCTAACCCGGCTTTAAATTCTAGTTAAACGTTACACTTTGAATGAATACATCAAATATTTAGTATTTTAAATAAACCGGATGGTAGTCGTTTGATTTTATGTAGCCACGCCGCTATAAATTAGCTATGAATAAAATAATTTCTCGTTGTATCGAATCTGTGATTGTTGTTCGTGTTATGCGTTTTAATGAAACTCCGACTTGAGTATATAAATAGAGAAATGACAAGCCTTTATAAGTTGAAGATAATTCAAACTTACCCCCGAACGGCCATGTCACAAGAAAGATTGTCAGCCCTGGCAATGTTATCCGTAGAGAATATGGGCTCAACTCTGGACTATCCAGAAGTCGTGAGTGAAATTTTAGAAATAAGTTTAATCAGTAATTAATTAATATTATTATTTAAATTTGTTAATATTCTTTTATGATGGAGTTAAAGAAGAAGTTAAGGAACGGATAAGGGGGCCTCATATTCTAATCTCGCCAAGGGCCTCACGATCAGTAATCTTTCCAAATACTATGATACATGACAGTGACACGTGTGTCATACTGCACATGCGCTACACAGAGTATGTGAAATAATCAGAGGTTTGTATCCGGATGTTGATAAATTTATCTCTAAGGTCAAGAAACTTTTCCTTAAATCGCCTTCAAGAATTGTGTTTTAAATAAAAGAATGCCAATATTCCGCTTCCGCAGTTATTCGTGGTCATGTGATGGGGAACGTGGTTAGGTGCCTTATTATACTACGCAAATAAGTTCGAATCGTGTGTCGTGAATGAGTTTGACAAAATTGATGCGTTATCAGGTGTGATACTTCAAGACTTACTGCAAGATCGATGTTTTATAAACGATTTGAAGTTCCCGTGTGCAAATTCGCTGCGAGTGGTTGGCTTGGCTGCTCTGCATTCGTTTCATCTAGCGCGTGAATTGGTGGGGACGAACCCACGAGTAAAATGGCGCCTCCGAACACCGAACCACTTGAAGATGCACCACAGGGACATTCCTGGACCGGATACGGTAAATGCCTTGATGCTTTCTTTTTATGTGAATTTCTTGTTTTGCTTTCCTTGTCTCGTTTTTAGTGTTCGCGAAAAAGTACGAATAACGCGTATCGGGTATGTCTTTACGATATTTTTTACACAGGTCTCCGCATTATTCCAGCTTACCAGGCAACGATAGAATAGAAGTGAAATTGATAACCAGTAATTGAAGAGAATAAACGACAATAGGTAACATTATACGAGGCGCATCCAGAAAGTAAGTTTCCCTAAGTCGGCCCATAGACCTCACAGAGCTGACGATGAATGTCAATTGGCGCAATGCTTTGTGCATTCAGGAACTTTATCACCGACTGAACCTCGAATGCGGCGGGAGAAGGAATACGAGCTTCCATTTCGGACCACTGGTGAATCGCTACTGGCTTGCGGCGGGAGAAGGAATACGAGCTTCCACTTCGGACCACTGCTAGTAGTGTAATTGGATTGTTTCTACGCAATACTTGGTACGAGCCCTTTTTTTATGGATTTAACCTCAGTGGTAGCATATTTTGACGATTTTTTTGTTGATTTTATAGCGTTTGACGACTTTTCACTGCAATTTTCACTGCATCTAATTTTTTTGCCACTCATACTTGGTACGAATGCCACGATCTTACGTGATATAACTTAACCTATTCATTTTTTGTGCTAAACTACACGAGAGCCTCTACGTGCTTTGACCTAGTTTAGAGAGTAGTATGTATGGTACGTTCTGGAACTATCCTTTGACCTACTTTTTATTTTACGACGTTTTACGCACTAAACTAACCTACAATGAGAGAAAAATGGAGAGAAGAAGCTCTGGCATCACTTTTTAAGCTATTTTTTACCTCCTGCAAATTTTGCTCTCGTCCTTTGACCTACTTTTGAAATGACTTACGACATTTTCCTATAAGTCTGTCTCCTCTTACTGTAAGATCCCTCAGTGTAATCTACTACGACCTGCTCTCAGCGTAATCTGCTACGATGTTTTTTTGTTTTTTTTTTAAAAAAAAACTCATGTGTGATCTTCTGCGGGGTGTGTGTGTGTGTGTGTGTGTGTGTGTGTGTGTGTGATGGTGTGTGTGTGTGTGTGTGTGTGTGTGTGTGATAATCAAAATTATTTTTGTTAAGGCCCTCAAAATAGAAAAAAATATCCCGCCAGAGAGGGGTGCGTGGTGCCCAACACCAGTTCTAATGGTCATGGCTATCAAAGCCATGCCTCTGTAGAGTTTCATGAGTTATTTTTTTTATTTGCGCACCGAACTAACTTACATTGTATTTTATATAACCTAAAAAATGTGTTGATTTTTTTAGTATGTGGCAATTATTTTTTTTTACGAATTATTTTTTAAAACTGCTCCGTCACCCTCTCGTTCTTCACGTCGTGGACGAAGGACTTCTCTGCAATCAGGATGACGCTGCACAGAGTATCGGCAGGCAGCGCGTCGTGGAACTCACAGACGACCTTGATGTTGGTGCGATCGTTGACCACCACCTGCTTCCTTTTTGTGGTATTGATGACGAACATCGGCCTGCGGATTTTGAATTCGCTGGGCGTGTAGTACATGTCCACGCTTCCCTCGGTCACGCGCTTGTAAGCCGTGTAAGCTTCGTAAAGTTTGAGGTAATCGTCTTTGGTCATGTCGAGGTTGTAATTCTCGCGCGGGAGGACTTCGTTCCTGCCATTCTTGAAATAAACGTTCTTGATCTTGCAGTCGTCGAACTTGCTGGAATCTTTTTCCTGATTCTTGTCCCTCCCGGTCTGAAAGAGTACAATGACGAAATCTGGCATGTCGAACTGTATGTTGTTGAACTGCGTCGTCACGTCGAATTCCATGTGACTTCCCGACGATAACTTCTGCACGCACTGGTAACCGTGAAAGTGAATCGGCACCTGCAGACTCTTCAAGATCTCCGCTTTGTACTTGAGGGCGTAGTTCGACTCGTATTCCACGATCGGCATTCTCAACTCCATGCTCCGGATGACGCACTTGGCTGCTTCGGGTAAAGTGTTGGCCATCGGCGTGCCGTCGGCGTTCAAGTTGGTGTATCGCATCAGTGCGTCGTTGTCGTTGGCCGCTCTTCGAAACGTGATCCTCAGTCCTCCCTTCCACATGATCTCCTTGTAGTCCGAGAAGAATCCCGGAAGCAGACACATGGGAAAGAGCACCGTGTGACTTCTCGTCGATATTTTCGTCCCGGCTTCGAACCCTCCCGCCTGATAGTATGCTGCGTCCGTTTTGGACAATTTCAATGTTCCCACTGCCGTCGACGTGATGCCTGGATAATCTATTCTGTCGATGACGGTGTTGTGTTTCCTCACCTCCACCTGCGAGAACAGGTGAGGCACGAAGTTGTCCACGAGTTTTAAATTGGCATTGGGCGGAAACGCTTCTCCGCTTTCTTTCTTCACCACGTCGAATTGAAGGTAGAGGTCCGCTCTGTGAGGATGAACGAACCCGTCGCCTACGTCCACGTCGAATTCGATCTCCCGGTTCGCTTCGTTCAAATTTGCGAACGTGCGACGGTTGGGAGGGAAAGATTGCAATTCGTAACTTTCGATTTGCTCCATTTTCACTATGTGTGTTATTTATTATACATTGATCTCCACGATGGCCGTCGTAGTGGCACCTGCGAAATCCACCACGTCTCCTTTCTCGTTCGTCACCACCAACTCTATGTCGTCTATGCGGTTGCGACATACTGGAAAATAGATCGGCGAAGAGGGTGTGTAGATGATCGGTTCCATGAATTCGGAACTGGGTTTGAACGTGGCTATGATTCCCGTCTGCTTGTGACTTCCCAGCAACCCCCTGTCCGAGGATTTCGTGATCATGCCTTCCGCCACGTTGCAGTGAACGTTCAGAGTCTCTATGGCTAGAAATTTAGGAATGTTGGTTGCTATGTGCTTGATGCCAGCTTCGAGTTTGGTGTCGTTCTCGAAACCTAAAAGTTCTAAAGTGCCCAGGTCCACGGTCTCCGACGCGGACACGATTTCCACTCTGTGCGTGACCGAATTTTGAGAAAGGTACGTGCCTTTGGGTATTTGAGCTTGCAAAGTAGAAAGATTGTATTGACCTGGCGTGACGACGATATGTTCGCTTCCTACGCTAATTTTGTTGTTGTGCTGCGTGACGTTAGGTATGAGGTACATGCTGTAGAATGCACGCAGAGCTATGGATTTAGGATAGACGATGTCGTCGTGCAGCGTGAGTTTCAAGATCGAAGATTCGCTCGTGAGATGGAACACGCTCATCGTGATGCTGTTTGAGGTTCCACAATGCTTTCTGGAAATCTTTGATCGTAGGCTTATTTATTTTAGAGAGAAACGCGAGCATGGAGAGACAGAGATGACCGCAGTTCACGTCTCCGAAATTTTGAATGCGTTCGTCGTTGTAGTATATAGGGGTTTTGTTCGTTTTCAGATAATGAACTAAATTTGTAGGTGGAACACCTCCGAAAGAATCGAAAACGAATGCTTTGTTATCATTTTTGTGGTAACATATCCAATGCGTGCCTGGATTTTCTTGACCGTCCAAGTTGACTACTCCGCATTCTCTTTTTTTGACGGTTGATGGTAACGAGTCGGACATGAAAACTCCTCTGAAGTTTTTGATTCGTAATGGTTTGATCAGAGATTCAATGTCTCGGTTGGTGAGTGCTGTTTCTTTTTTTTTAACTTTTTCATTACGCCCACCCCCTTCCCCCCTTTCTTCTCCATGGCCAGGTTGTGACGTTTCTGTTCTTCCAATTCCGCCTTGTTCTTCTTCGAGTCGATGACGGTTTTCGCGATGGCGGCGCTACCCCCGGCCAAACTTCCAACGGCCCCCAATGCTGCCAGGATGGCCGGGATGCGGAATATGAAACCTCCGATCTTTTGCTGTTTCCGCGAACGCTGCAACCTTCTCAATTGAGGTGTGCTGAGAAGTAATTTCATTCCGTGTCCTTTCGTTAAGCAAGAACGTTTCTTCTCGCGTTGTTTCTTGGTGAGTAACCCATCGAGGGCACCTAGATTTTTTAGATTCGAATATGGTATCTGGTACACGACGCCCTTGGGTTTCATTTTTTTTTGATGCTATATGTTATCTGGGAAAGAGAACAACTTTTTCTTTTCCGTTAGGTTTACGATGTGTGTTATTTATATCGTCTCACTCAGAATAGGTGGCGATGTGTTATTTATATATATGTATTCTGGGAAAGAAAAAAGTTTTTGCTTCGCCTAATGCTATCATATGGTTTACAAGATCGACAGTTTCAATGTTCGACGCGTACCAGTCTTCGGTAAATCTTCTTCTCCCCTGCCTCCACTCGTGCAGCTCGTCTAACCTATCGTCAATTTTTTTGTTTGCGGCTCGAAAGAGAGTCTCTGGGGATCGGAACATTTTTTTCATTCCGCTTATTTCTCGGAGGTGATCCATGAAAATCATTTTGCACGGTGAACGAAATTCTGGCGTTACTTTACACAAGTCTATGAGCTTAGTTACATCCCCGTCGAACGTGAACGTAAATATTTTGTGCAACACTTCTGGAGGAAGTTGAGTTATACAAGTTGTCATTTTTTTTCATGGTATGTTATTTTATATATATATTCCGGGGGTTGGGGTGTCCGTGATTAAACAAATTCTATTACGTGCTTCGTTTTCTTACCAAGAAGTTCCTTTGTCCCCTTGTACACGATTTGAGTTTTGTTCTCGATTAAAATAGCTAGCTTCTCGTCGGATAACATGATAGCGTATCGATCTGGTAAAAATAGACTGTATTGTCCGTTGAGCAACAGACGCACCTTGGGACCGTACTGGGTAGAAACAATTGAACCGGAAGTTATCGTGTAAGGTTTGTCGACTTCCAATTCCTGAATTTTTACATACTCGACTGACAAATTTAGCATTTGTTTTAATGCTTGGAGATCACTCATTTTTTCAGTCGTCATATCGAAGAGGTGTGTGTTAGAGAATTTTAATTTTTCACAATGTGTGTTATTTATATATACCGAAGATTTTTTTTTTGATCTCGTAGATTTTTTTCACGATGTGTGTTATTTATATATCAAGTTTTTTTTACTTGTATATTTTTTTGACAACTTTTTTTTCTGACGGTAATAATTTTTCCACGTCAACTTTTTTTTGACGAGACAAATTTTTTTTTTTTGACGATAGAAAATTTTTACGATGAGGCAACTTTTTTTCTGACGGTAATAATTTTTCCACGTCAACTTTTTTTGACGAGACAAATTTTTTTTTGACGATAAATTTTTTTTACGATAAGGCAACTTTTTTTCTGACGGTAATAATTTTTCCACGTCAACTTTTTTGACGACAAATTTTTTTTGACGATAGAAATTTTTTACGATAAGGCAACTTTTTTTCTGACGGTAATAATTTTTCCACGTCAACTTTTTTTGACGAGACATTTTTTTTGACGATAAAAAATTTTTACGATAAGGCAACCTTTTTTTCTGACGATGTCCACGTCAACTTTTTTTTGACGAGACAATTTTTTTTTGACGAGACAATTTTTTTTTGACGATAAAAATTTTTTCCATGGCAATTTTTTTTGGACATGTACATTTTTTGACGTATATTTTTTTGTCTCATATTTTTTTTGACACGTACATTTTTTTTGACACGTATATTATTATTTTTTTCACAGTGTGTGTAAGAGGAAGAAAGCTCGTGCTTCGGAAAACGAGATGATGTGCGTTACAATATCTGCCATCTTCTGTTCAGACTTGCACCAATCATCCGTGTCCATCCTTTCGTTTAATTTTTTCCCTGCAGCCGAAAGAAGAGTGTCGAGATCACCGCACCTCAGGCCGCTGATCTCCCGAAGATGGTCCTTGAGAACCATTTCACAAGGGATGCGAAATTCCGGCGTTGATCTCGCTATGCTTACAAGTTTCCCTACATCCTCACAATCTCCGTTTACTGCGTGTTTGAATATTTTACATAGTAGCTCGGGCGGCAAATCAGTTATGCGAGACATGTTGTTATTATTTTTTTTTACTGTATGTTATTTATATACCCCACCCAAGTTTTTGTTTCGTGTTCATGGCGATGGTGGTGCCCAGTGCTGCAATTCTTTCACCCAGCGAAGCGTCTCTGCTGACGAATCTTTCGAAAGCGGCACGTTCCAATTTCTTGTCTGCTTCGTGACATGCATCCAGATCGGTGCGAGTGTTGTTGTAAGCGATGTCGTGATCTTTGCATGCGGCGTCCAACGGATTCACACCCTTGTCTCCTCTCTCCAATCTTTTCTCGAGTTTGGTACCCGGTCCGCAGTACTGGTAGCCAGGTAAAAGCATCTCGAAAGGTAACTTGTTGATTATGTCGTTCACGAGTCCCTTTCCTTCGGCCACGTTCCAGAATCTCGGAGGCAGCGTGTTGATGATTTTGATCAGGTAACCTATGCCCTTGTCGTCGTTCACGATGAAGTTGGAAAGTTTCGTGCTGATCATGTCCACGATGCCAACCATCTCGCTGTAGAAATTACGATTGCCTGCATTCTCTTCGCCGGCTATCACCAACAATCGGTCCACGAGCTTCCTCACGTCGTCCACCCAAACGAATTCTTTGGGTAAAGTGTTGTAGCGTTTGACGCCGCTTCCACTCTTCACCTCGTTCCAAATCGGTTTGATGAGATTCCTGTACTTCTCACCACTACTCGATTTCACCCTATTCTGCGAGGCGTCGTTGTTCTGGTACATGGCATCCGTCATGATCAGAATTTCCCTGTAACTCTGGTAATCTTCGTCGGTGTAATCTTTCGGCTGCTTTTTTGCAACGAGTTCCCACAGTCCCACCGTACCCGGATACCTGGTCCAACTATCCTTCTCGCCTAAATTAACTTTAATGTCGTTGCCTTCGAAGGTCACCTTCGATTTCCCAATCTTCCACACCACACCGCCTTCGTTGCTCTCCATGCTCGGATACAATCCGAACACTTCATCCTTGTCGAATTTCCCCGTGCTCAGGTAGTCTCGTGCCAAAGGTCCCAACTCGATCTTATCCGAAGACGTGCTACCTATGGCTCGACGTCGTGCCGGTACATCCTTCAGTTCGAACGGCGTCGAAGGAATGCTCGAAATGGGCGTGGGTACAGCGTAACTTTTAGCTGCAAGTGGTACGAGTTCGTTGATCAAATTTTTATTTTGTTCCGTGACACTTTTAATTTCTTTACCTAGACCGCTGATGGCATCGATCACAGGTTGATCTTGACGCTTCTTCTCTTCGTAGAATCCGCGATTCTCGGATTTCCAACCTTTGAAGCGTTTCGCGAGGTAATCGCGAAGCTTGAGATTTTCGTCTTCGATTTTTCGTTTCGTCATAACGTTATTTTATACACGTCGTTTCTCACAACGTTCTCACAACGTTTAGAAAGTCGTTGATTTTGTTTCTGTATTTTCCGTCGTTGGGTTTCCTCGTCATGTCGATCGTCGCGAATCCGAAATCGTCACTGTTCCAGCAAGAAGAGCAGCAGCGTTCCGAAAATTGATTGTAGTTCATGTCTCCGTCTACGTAGTCATCGTACGCGTGCTTGAGGTTGGTGTGATCTTGACGAAACAAACATATGAAATTAGCGTTGTCGCGTAGTAACTGTTTTGGAATTTTGGAAAACGTTTGAGCTAGGTAAAAGCAATCCATTCCTTTGTGACGACCTTGCGTGAAAAAGTTGCGAATTTCATTTTGATTTTCCAAGATCATGTCGTCGAACACCACAACGGAATTCTCGAGACAATCGTCCAGTGGAATGATTTCCGAAGCGAACGTTGCAATGTCCAGACCATCGTACAGTTTCATCAGTTGCTGGTATTTGGATTGCTCCAAACTTTTCGAGAACACGGACAGGTGCCTGTTCTTCCAATCTAACCAATTCGGTGCGAGGAGAAAATTGTCGACGAGCAGTGTCGTTTTCCCACATCCCGAAGGACCTACGATCAGACAGCGGATGCTGTCGGGAAGCAACTCACCGTTCTTTTTTTTCGTTTGACTTTCCGAATCCGGTAGACGCTTCACCACGTTCCACGTACTCACAAGATCACTTCGTTCGCGTCGATCCAACTCTTTTCCGGAAGTCCCAGCCATTTCACCAAAAGCTTGTCACCTTTCCTACGCAATACTTTCTCGATGAGGTACGTGTCGGGGTGTTTTGTTTTAGAGAGTTCCTCTTCGTAAAATCTTCCTTTCAAAATCTGGCCGCTACTATCTTTTATTATATACGTGTGTCGGTTTCCGGGTAAAACTCGAACCACCGTAAAAAGTTCCGTGCTCCAATTTTTTGTGAATCCCTTCTCGAAGGTGCGTTTGAATTTGCTGATCCTCACCTGGTCTCCAATTTTGAATTTTGTTTTCTTGGTAGTTGGAGTGTACTTTGGACAGTAAACTGTAGAAATTAAACGCCGCTCGTCAGATTTCGTAACGTCAGCTGGCTTCATGCCTATCGTTCTGTGTACCGTATCATTATAGGTGTCGACGAGTTCCGGCAGGATGTCGACCCATTTGTAATTTCCCCGAAGCGTGAATCGTTTCCACATGTGTGTTTTCAAGGTTCGATTAAATCTTTCCACGATGCTGGCTTTAATGTGACTAAAAGTCGAATAATGTCGAATGTCATGTTTTTGAATAAACTTTTGGAATACGGCGTTGTAAAATTCTTTACCGTTGTCCGTGTGCAAAAACCGAGGTCGTCTGTCGCTTTCGCGAAAAATTGTCTTGAATGCTTCCGTGACGCATGTTCCCGTTTTCGCCTTCAAAGGTAGAGCCCACGCGAATTTCGAAAATGTGTCTATGACGGTGAGGAGGTACTTGTTGCCCTTGTTCAATTTATGTACGTTTTTTAACTTGCCGCTACTCATCTCCACGAGGTCACTTTCCAAGAGGTCATCGATTCCCTTGGTTACCACCGCCAAACGTTCGTAGTTGCGGCGTGCAGGTTTATGCAATTCTTCGACGATGGCTTGCTTAGACATTTTTTTTAGAGATTACGTTTGAAGAGAAGCACCAGCGTGATGGGATTCAAAGAGGGTGGCACCTCGCTCGTGTTTTGAATGATCAGCTTATCGCCGGCACTCACGTCGAAAACGGTAAGATCTTCGTCTTCGTGTATTTCATATATGTTGCGCGTATCGTTCCAACGTGCCAGAGGAATGTTTCCTGCTTTCTGGACACCACGATTCAAATCAACGTCATGGTGGGAACGCTAGCTTTTTTGCCGTGAGACCAGTACGAAAATTCGTTTATCTGAATCGTGCCATCGAGGAGAAACTTGTAGTACGGATGATAAGGATGTAACATGTACAGTTTGTTATCTTCGACGAACGTGGAGATTCTCTGCTGATTGGGTACGCTGTTGATTTCGATGGCTTGCAAGGTGAACAATTTGGCGAATTTAGTGTCGACGCCGAGCAGATTACTGTGAACGTGTCCAAGTTGATTTTCGATGGGCAGCAAATGCTCGATTATGGTATCCGTTACGGCAGAAAACGACGGTTTGATTTTCACTTCCACGTTCAACTGCTTGTAGTTTTCGTTGAGTTCTTGCAACTTGGCACCGAAAGAGGCCAGCGTCGATTCCACCGTGGATTCCAGCACTCCAACTTGATCTCTGATGTTGACGACAATGTTCTGAAGGTTCTCGACTTGATTCAATTTCGAACTTTTCACGGTAAGATCGTTCACGATGCTTCGCATCTCGGTAAACTGCGTGTGAAGATCCGCGACGCTCTGCGATGTGGGCAGCGTCGACACCAGCGAACTAATTTCATCTCGAATCTGTTCCACGTTTGCCGTTTCCGTTTCTAGTTGTTTCAGCATTCGAGATATGTTTCTTTTCAAAGCGTGTAATTCTTTGGAGGTGGGGAGATTGGCCACCCTACTCTCGAGATCGCTCAATGAACTTTTGATGTCGCTCGAATCGGATAGTGCCGTCACCGCCGTTTTCAATTTTTCCAAATCTTCGCTCGAAGGCACGCTCGTCCGTAACGATTCCAAGTCACCCTGTATGTTGTCGAGTACGTGATGAAAATGAGCGAGGTTCGATTCGACGTTCAAATTTTCTAAATATTCGATCTTCTGCTGAACCGTGCTTAACGTATCTTGAATGCTCGTCAACGCATTCGCTTCAGCGTGAATATTTTTAATTTCTTCGTTGATCAACTCCAAAGACGCCTGAAGCGTAGCGATGGTGGTTTGAATGTGTTCGAAATCTTGATAAGCCTCCAATTGAATTTTTATGTTCGCGACGCTTTTACCGATGACCTGCATGCAGTTCGTCTGACGATGGTAAGTTCGTCATTGTATCTTCCAAAGCCTGTAACTTGGATTTAATTTCTTCCAACGTGCCGGTGAATTCTTCTTGTAATTTGGAAACGACGACATGCATGCGTTCTGCATCGATATCGTTCACGACGGTTTGAAGTTCAGAGAAATTCTTTTCGATTGCGGAAGTTCGTTCTTCGATTTCGAGTTTCAATTTTTCCAAATCTTCATTTTTCGATTGAAATTGCTGTAATTTGGCCAAATCATTTTGAAGCGAATCCACGCTCAACTGTATATTTTGAACGTTGTCGTAAGAAGGTACGTCAACATAATTTTTTATGAGCGTTTTCAGTTCGGAATCGATTTTCAGAATGGGGTCGAGACATTGCGTTTGGAGCGTAGCGATCTCCGACTCAAAACTTTTGTTTAAGGTCTCCTGCAAAGCGATCAAATCGCTCCTCAACTTTTTAATTCGGACATCCAACATGAGAATCTCCTCTGCGTGGTCTACACGCTTGGTGTTGCCGAAAATGTCGTTAGGCATTAACGGTTATTTATAATAGGATAGACGATTCGTAATTCTGCGAAGAGAGGAACGAGTTTGTCGTAATCTCCGAGGAGTTCCACGTAAAGACAATCTCCTGCTGAAACATTGTACGCCATGTTAGAAAGTATCTTGTCGTGCTTCATTCGAAAAATATTCTTGCCGCTAGAAATTTTAATATTTCGCCCTTCGTTCTCCGGATTCACGGTGATTTGAAGTTTCCCGTCGATCGGAATTTCGTAAAAATGTAAATTGTTATTGAAGACGTAAAACATCTTGCCCACCTCGTCATCCAATTTCGTCCATATGCTGTTCAGGTGAAAGATCAACAGGGCGTTGAGTTTAGTTAACACGGAAGGTAGAACTGTCATCGTGCGGTGTACAATTTCCATATTGGTTTGTTTTCGGAAACCAAAAAGATTCATTGTCCTTGTTAATTGTTTATTGTGTATGTGATAATTTGAGACAGTTTAAGTTTATTTTTTTTCAATTGCATTGCCTACAATTTTTACTAATTTCTAAACGATAGTGTCCCCAAGGCAACGTGTGGATTCCACAAGACAAAATACATCTTTTATCGTCATGCGGATCTAATGCTATTTTCCTAACTTTGTTTGTTGTAATCACATGGTCTACACTTTGGATTCTTTGTTCTATACTTAGTATCGTCGATTGTGAGTAAAGGCAATCGATGTAATCGTGGAAGGTGAGTTTGTTCTCCACCGTAATTCATCTTTCAGTTTACCTAGGACTTTTTGTTACGAGATGGAATTCCAAATCTGTTGGGTTGAGGATATGCAGAAGTATCGAAATACTCGAGCATGGAAGGATTTTTTATGTCTTCATAGAGGTTAGGTGTTTGTATGCTGTAAATGAAGCTGTCGGTGTCCGTGTACAAAAGTGATATCTTATCATTGAAGAAGGGTTTCATCACGTCATAATAAAATTCGAACATGTAAAGTTTCGACAAGTCGAGAACCGTTGCGCCAACGTAAATTGGTTTTCTGAATTTCATCAATTTTATATCTAGATTGAAAAATGCCAAATTCTCGTTGTAAATTTTTCTCGACTTGAATCTAGGATCGGCTATCCACTTCCGACATTTATTCTTATCGGAAATTAATTTCACGTCTATGTGCTTTCTAACATTCTCCAAGGTCTTTCCGTACACCGCATTGTTCATTAATTTAAAGAAGTCCTTGTCTAAATCGGAAGTGGCAGCTGTTCTATGTTGTGTGTTAGTTTCTATGTAAGGTCTTAACCACGTGGAATGTTTAAACTTTAGTATTCTTCTAACATTTACTATCTGAACACCCTTCCCAATCAAAAACCGGAGATTCTTGTAGTGGACGACGTATCGTTGTTTAGGGTCCAATGTTAACAAAAGCTTGTCTTGAACCGAGTCGGGTGGACATTTGATTTCGGGTGTCGGAGGCAAATCCGAAAACGTGTCGTGCAGGTGGTCGGAGAATTGGAGATCTACCTCTGCGAAGAAACCACACTCGCTATCGTCGAAATGAATAATGTCTATCGAAGTGGGATCTAACCATTCGAATCCCCCGTAAGGAAGTTTCTGAACCATGGCATGTCCGTAGAGATTATTAACGTCGGCGTAGAAGATGTAATTCGATGCTCGATTTGAATCGTAATCTTCTTTCATGTGTACGTTATTAGCTTTTGCATGTCTCTGTACGCATTGCACCATTCCACCTCGTATCCCTCTTTCGATAAATAGCAACATGTCCACGTCCGATATCAGTTCCAGCTTGACCTTTGTCTGGAATAACATTGCCGATCACGCTAATCCCGGTAGGCTGTAAAAATACGCTGGATCTAATTTGTAAATATTCGTTGCCGTTTTCCTGAACGCTTGAAAAACATCCGCGAGTATCGTCACGTCTAATTTTAAGTAGGCATCGTGGTAGTCTCCGAGGGTCCTACATTCTAATTTCTCCCACATGAGTTGCGCGTGTTGGTATTCTTCGTCCGTAATTCGTTTCTCTCTGAGTCTGCTGTAAAATTCTCTTGGAAGTGGAAGAGCGTCGTCGTTAAATTTAGAATTATCACTAACATATTCATAAGGATAAATCCCTTTACGTCTAACGAGTTCTATGTCTACGTTGGGAAAACTAGCTCTAGTTATTTTAAATTGATCGTCGGTGAGTTTGTTCGCTAAAGCATCCAGACTTGCAGAGAGAAATCTATACGAATCCAGGAAGCGCATCTCGATTTAGTTTTCGTTCCCGCAATCGACACTTGCTTGCTGAGACTAATGTAGCGTTCTTCATTCTCGGCCAAGACACCTATACGTTTCGGATCGTAGTCAAGATATCTCACCAGGTGGTGTAAATCATATCCGCTTCCGTTGTGAAAGAATATGGGGATGAATTTAGGTTTCTGGATTTTAAGATTGCATGTGTTGCAAATTCCACCTATGTAGTTTCCGCTGAAATGATCGTGGTGGAATATTTTTTGTTCTCATCAGTGAAACTTTGATCACATACCGGACACACCTCAGTGGAATTGTAATTTTGAAGTTCATTTTCAGTTAAAGGTGCCATCGGTTTTGATGTAAGCAGTACGCTACCAATTACCTCAACTTCCTCCACCATTTTTTCCAGGAAGTGTTCGATTACATTTGGCCCGCGGTATATATATGCTTCATTTATTTTATCACGTCGAACAACAACATAGCCGAAACTATTAGGTTTATGAAGCTGGTACGACGTTGTGGAGGAAATTTCAGGATCCGGTTCGCAGTAGGAGAGTGGTTTCAGGAAAGACTCGAAATCTGCGACAATGATTGCGGAATGTTCCAACAATGCCTTGTGCATTTTGAATTCTTCGACTTCGTTCGTTTCGGGCATCAACATTCTAGCCGGTCTGTTGTCACCGCAATAAATTTTATGTTCGGCAAGTTTCTCGATAGCAATTTGACGACTATGAAGATTTTGATGATCACGTCGGTCACGATCGTCGAACGTGGTTAGGTATCTCGGGCAAACTTCGATGTTGTTTGCATACTTGGTTGTTTGACTTCTGACCAAACGTGATAGAGAACGAATTAGCGTGTAATGATAGACATCCTCGTTGGAAATGAGAAGGAGATTTATTACACAAGCATCGTCATCGTCGATATCGCTTATCCTGACGGGATGCACGAGATATTTATCTGACGTGAAGGAATATACATTAATAGCGATGCGTTTTCCTGCACGATTTTCGAACTTTGTTATATCCGACAATGTCACCGGGTATTCAATATTAGACATTACACTTTGAAAGTCGGTCTCGTATTGTTTGTAATTAGAAACCTGTTCTGGATGATTTGACCAATGAACAGGATGCAGTGCAGCCAATACACACCAAAGGAAACATTTTTTATCGCTGTTCTGTATATTTAACACAGCCCTCTTGTGTTGAATGTTCGGTGGAAGAGGAACGTAGCTGGATGCGCGAAGAGGCGAGAATCGGTTCACGTAAACGGTTAACGTGTGAGGACTTCCACACAGAGACCATCCCGACCCTTTAGCCTCGAAATCGTCGTGTTTCTTAACCAGTTCATTTGAAACATCAGAATAAAATTCGTCCAAATTATCGACGTCCGCCAAATGAAGAGCCTGGTTTTTTGTACGATGATAAAAAATACTTGTTGTACCATCGACTTTTTCGTATTCGGAAAATAGATCAACGTATACTTTTATGGAATTATTTTCCAATTTATTTTTTAGAATATTTATCACGGATGTTTTCGTTTCACGCAAGAAACTAAGAATGTCCCGGCCTGGTTCCGAAGTAAAAGAGAAATCCTGAATATGACGGTTAAATGCAGATATCATTGGTTTTCGTTCATTAGATAATTTAATTTGCTTGGAAGTGGAAGCTTCGGTTCCTGGATCATCGATTTTTCTTTTCAATGTTCCTTGTTCGGTCGATGGTTTGCAAATTTTCAGGTGTTTACTTAAATTTGCAATGCTGATCATCTTTCCGCATCGAGCACAAGGCTTAGAAGGTAACGAACGATTAATTCTCGAAGCTGTTTCGTTACATCTTGCCCTGTGCTTGCTAATATTAGTTTTAGATATTAATTTTTCGCAAGTAACACATTCGATCAAACTGGTGAATTCCATTATGCTTTCTCAGATCACACAAACCAAAAAAAATAATTTCCAGGTATGTTATTTTATATGGAATTTCTCGGGGTGATTACAAAACTCAAAAATTCAATCTACTGTGAATACAATTTTCAGGTATGTTATTTTATATAGAATTTCTTGGGGTGATTACAAAACTCAAAAAAAAATTCAATCTATACTGTGAATAGAATTTCAGGTATGTTATTTTATATAGAATTTCTCGGGGGAATACAAAAATCAGATCGTCACGAGCATCGTGTGGCCCACGGCAAAGGCTTACTTGGAGTTCGTGGAAAGGCACGCGACTCAATTCGATCTGGGGAGGAAGCTGGATCTCTCTGCTCCGCTGGCTAGTTTCAAAAGCGACTGCATCAACGCTCTGGCTTGGCGTCACGTTTTTCGAGAAGGTTTTCGGAAAGGATCCGGCCAAGTACCTGCGAACGATTTTTCCGAACACCGTCTGCGACAGCCACGTTCTGAACGAATTCACGTGGACGACCCAGCATCGTTTCCACACGCATTACTTTCTCGGCTGGGGTCTGATCTATCGATTCTGCTGCATCATCCCAACGTTCTTCATCATGCACTGCAACATTAATTACTTGGTGTTGCATTATACTGTTTTGGAAAACAAGTTGAACGTCCTGAAAGATTTGTACCAGGACGTGACCGAAACTGATGCGTTCAAAAGTCAATTTCTGCGCCTCCTGAGGACGGAAAAAAGAATATCGAATCAGTACAAAACCTTCGAACGGACGATCCTGCCCGATAATTTTCGTTTCCACCAGATTGTAGAGGGTAGCGAGCAGCAGCAGCAGCAGCACCACGTGTGGTCTTGGGCCACGTACATCGATTCTCTCAACTTGGACGCAAGCAAAGAACGCTATTTCCCCAAAAAGGATTCCGCGTTCGTTCGGGAGCGTATCGAGCGCGTAAACTGGGTAAAGATTCCCGCACCGTGGGTCGACGTCGTGCGAACGCTTTTTTCTTATTTTCACATGAAAGATCGCAATTTCGGAGCCCGGCAATTTGGAACCGAGGCAAACACCGTGAAAGCGGTCGTTTCTCCAAAATTGGGATTCAGCTTGATCCTCGACCAGATCGACCAGCAGGAGAACGAAGCGTGCTTGCTCCACTTCATCCCGGGCATTCGCATTGAATTCTCCTGCTGCGAAGTACCGGACTCGTGCTGCGAATTTTGCCACACGATGTGTTTCCTACAAACGCTGACCAACACAACCCCGACGCTCATTTCTTCGGATTTGAAAGTTATACTCGTAGGCACCGAACCTTCCTCGTTGCAACCCATCACGAACTACAGAGTGTGTAAAAAATGCCGTGCCTGGTTTAGATCATCGTCCGATGTCGATGCTGCAAATTTACAATTAATTCATCACCCTAGTGGATTAGTTTTGGATTTGCGCCAGCCCGACAGAATCGTTTTAAATCCGTTTTTGATTGAAGCTTTAGTATCCAGACCAACAACGAATTAAGGAACGACCACTGCGATGACGAGCATCGCCAGCACGACGGACGAATCTTCGACCACAAGCCCCTCAAACAATTCGAGTACGAGCACCCCCACAAACCTCGGCGCTAAAAATAGATTTCCACACTGGTCCGAACATACCCTTCCGCGCATACGAAAGCATTTCGGCAAGCGCGTGTACGATTTGGATTTCACCTCGACGGTGCTGCAGAATGACGATCCAGCCGATAAGGCACCTCCGATCAAATTAACGCTACACACCACGATCGGCATCCAATGTAAGTTAGTTCGGTGCGCAAATAAAAAAAATAACTCATGAAACTCTACAGAGGCATGGCTTTGATAGCCATGACCATTAGAACTGGTGTTGGGCACCACGCACCCCTCTCTGGCGGGATATTTTTTCTATTTTGAGGGCCTTAACAAAAATAATTTTGATTATCACACACACACACACACATACACACACACACACACACACACAGCGCAGAAGATCACACATGAGTTTTTTTTTTAAAAAAAAACAAAAAAACATCGTAGCAGATTACGCTGAGAGCAGGTCGTAGTAGATTACACTGAGGGATCTTACAGTAAGAGGAGACAGACTTATAGGAAAATGTCGTAAGTCATTTCAAAAGTAGGTCAAAGGACGAGAGCAAAATTTGCAGGAGGTAAAAAATAGCTTAAAAAGTGATGCCAGAGCTTCTTCTCTCCATTTTTCTCTCATTGTAGGTTAGTTTAGTGCGTAAAACGTCGTAAAATAAAAAGTAGGTCAAAGGGTAGTTCCAGAACGTACCATACATACTACTCTCTAAACTAGGTCAAAGCACGTAGAGGCTCTCGTGTAGTTTAGCACAAAAAATGAATAGGTTAAGTTATATCACGTAAGATCGTGGCATTCGTACCAAGTATGAGTGGCAAAAAAATTAGATGCAGTGAAAATTGCAGTGAAAAGTCGTCAAACGCTATAAAATCAACAAAAAATCGTCAAAATATGCTACCACTGAGGTTAAATCCATAAAAAAAAGGGCTCGTACCAAGTATTGCGTAGAAACAATCCAATTACACTACTACTGCTGCCTCGCTACTGGCGCCGGGCGGGATCTGTCCGCCTGGCATATGATTAATACGTCTTAGCTCTGCTGCGCATGCGCAATTTACACGGCTCATTATGTTTACTTTCACGAGGGAAAAAATAGGGAAACTTACTTTCTGGATGCGCCTCGTAGTATAAGGGAAACGGATTTCTTCAAATTTACAGGAGAAAGTACTTATGCAAATCATTTTCTGTAACGTTGTTGATGTTCGGGAATGTAGTTTTGATCCATTTTAATGCGAATACATGTGGTTTTCTACGAAAATCTATTTCCGATGCGCTATTGCTGCTGCCGCCATTTGCTTTCTGCACGAGAGCACAATACGCGATATTGCTTCTGCTACAAGCCGATGTTGTCCGTATATGCTAAACTGAACGAAAGGAGTGCTAATGGAACCTCACCTAAGAGGCCTAACCTAACCTAGTAGGCATACCTCGTCCCCGTGATGGTTCGTGAGGCTATCGTGAATTTTTGGGGGCTACCCGAGGATGGTTTGTGGGAAATAAGGAACAACAGTAAGTACTCGTTAATGTAAGAAATAAGACATTATTTTCGTTAGAAATTCATTATTTCACCTTAGGAAATGTTCCGCAATGCAGAATAGTACGTTAGCAATGTAAAAAGTGCGAAATATATGATTTATAGGTGTTTCCCTTATACTATAATAGTACCAACAATAATGGGAACAGAAAAATGCTCAGAGTACACGTTACATCTTTTTGGCTGTTCCTTTCTTACATGCATTTTTATCTTACCAATGTTGAAGTTTTATTTTCTTACGGAATAGTAATGGGTGAGTTACTGATAACTTCGACAGTCTTGACGTATGCTTAGGTTTTGCAGAATTATATCTGAAGAACATATTCGTTTTGAAGATGCGTTCAGTATCAAGAGGAAACCGGGAACTAAAGCGAAAGAGGAGCTGCTTAAGTTATTATAGATACGTGTGACCTCTATTATTCTTGGAAGTAACTAGTTACAGGTAACACTTCCCTTTTTTTGAAGAAATGTAACTGTAACAGAGTTACTTTTTTCAATAGAAGTAACCTTTCAACAGTTATTGATTGACTTAAAGTGACTTAAAGTGAATGGGAACCATCGATAGACTTCTAGTTTCTGTTGCGATAAAAATATTCATCCATTGTTGCAACGACAATAAATATAAATATATGTAGACTTATACAGTGTGTCCGAAAAGTCACTCAACCCGGTGTTTACGACCGTATACCGGAATAGCGAAACGGAATGAGAAAAAACGCTTTCCGCTAAGAGAATGCCCTGTATATTAGGAAAATTTAGAGAGACAAACATTTGTAAGAACATGCATGTTTTAATAACAAATAAGCAAAGTGTTGCCAAAGGCGGAAAAAAAATATTTGCAAATCGTGTATATTGATGCACAGAACTCACTGAGGTAAATTATTGCAACATTTCACAATACCAATGAACAATTTGGATGGCCATCTAATGAATTTGACAGAAAAAGGACTTTGACGAAGTTTCAAAAATATTGCAGAAGGGAATAAATGGGCTGTTCCAAAAATCGATGTTTTCACAATATTACGAGGGACACTGGCAACACTGTTGGTGTCACGTGTCACTAACAGACGTGTTTCACCTCAGGCTATCACACTAAGGCACTTTTAACGACAAAGGAGAAAGTTGGTTATTCTCGAACATATGCAATAAATTACATACACCTTGCAACCCTGAAATGTGGGTATCCCTACAAATTAAAGCAAATGTTCGAAGTGTCCACCATTTTCTTGGATACATAAGTTGGTTCGCTTGATCATGTTCTCAGATACCTTCCTGAGGGTTGCAGCACCGTTATTATTAATTTCCTGTGTAATGTTTCGTTTCAGCTCCTCCAATGTTCTGGGTCCCGTTTGGTATACTTTCCCCTTTAAGTAACCCCACAGAAAAAAATCTCCAGATGTTAAATCGGGCGAGCGACTGGGCCATAAATCCTTCGATATTAGACGATCACCAAAAAATTCTCACATCGCGCTGCGACGCCAAGGGTCCCGGGTTCGAATCCCGGTCGGGTTTGGTTGTTTGTGAATGTCCTTTCATCAATTTCATCATTTCATCACTCATCCCCATCTTCGCAAATTAGCCAAGAGGCACAAAACGCGAAGTAAAATAAACTAAATCAAATTAAAAAAATAAAAAAATAAAAAAATTCTCTCAGCATACGAAGAGATTCATTAGATGTATGGCAAGTTGCTCCATCTTGTTGTAGCCAAACATCACGTTCGTCTTCTTCCAGGAGAGCAACGAATTGCATTATGAGATCCCCGTACACAGCAGTATCCACTGTTGTCTCAAAGAATAACGGTCCTACAATACGACGTCGCGATATTCCACACCATACACCGATTTTCGGAGAGTGCAAGGGCAGTTCATGCAACTGATGTGGGTTTTCTGTCGACCAATGCCTGGAATTTTGGCTGTTGACATACCTATCCAATTGAAACCACATTTCAGGGTTGCAAGGTGTATGTAATTTATTGCATATGTTCGAGAATAACCAACTTTCTCCTTTGTCGTTAAAAGTGCCTTAGTGTGATAGCCTGAGGTGAAACACGTCTGTTAGTGACACGTGACACCAACAGTGTTGCCAGTGTCCCTCGTAATATTGTGAAAACATCGATTTTTGGAACAGCTCATTTATTCCCTTCTGCAATATTTTTGAAACTTCGTCAAAGTTCTTTTTCTGTCAAATTCATTAGATGGCCATCCAAATTGTTCGTTGGTATTGAAAATGTTGCAATAATTTACCTCAGTGAGTTCTGTGCATCAATATACACGATTTGCAAATATTTTTTTTCCGCCTTTGGCAACACTTTGCTTATTTGTTATTAAAACATGCATGTTCTTACAAATGTTTGTCTCTCTAAATTTTCCTAATATACAGGACATTCTCTTGGCGGAAAGCGTTTCTTCTCATTCCGTTTCGCTATTCCGTTATACGGTCGTAAACACCGGGTTGCGTGACTTTTCGGACACTCTGTATTATGTACCAGTATCATAAGTATAACACATGTAAGTCTTCACAAATTATTTTATTACAGTTAATGATCGATTTTTGTAATTTGTTTGCAAGAAAATTTCCAGTAGAAAGTAATTGCAAAAGTAGCTGTAACTGAGTTACTTTTTAAAATGAGTTACTCTGTTACTTTTTTAAGCAAGTAACTGTAACTAGTTAACTTTTAAAAATAAACTTTCCGAACGCTGTTATTCTTCATGTAGCAGCATTACTTATTGTACTTTCTTCTCACACTGGGGCGTTTATTCTAGTTGCTGATTAACGTGGGAAAGGGGGCCTTTTTTATTATCTGCCTCGTAGTAAGTTCACTACGGTTGACATACGTATGGTTAATTGAAGGTGCATATTATAGTAGACCAGCTAAAGACCAAGATTGTGACTTTTGCCTGCATGCATCACGATTTAAATCACTCTAAATAAATAATTTATATAATAATGTACATAAGGATTTTGTAGATATCAGAAACACTTTTGGTGAAAGTACCTTACTCTCGTAATCATTTAATGATGATTATTATGTTCTAAGATAGGAAAATAAAGGAAATAAAATATATGTACTGATGGTGTGAAGCTCATACGAAAAGAAATGTAAACACAGGATTTATCTTGATTTAAAATTCAATAAATTTGTGGGCAAAACGAGCAAACACTTTGTGTACAAAAATATACAAAATACATGTTAAACCATATACAGTGTCAATATCATTAAACTCTAAATAAACATGGCAGCTGATATTTTTCGAGCTATCATAAAAAAATCTCCAAAATTCAGGTACTAAGACTATAAAAGTATTTAAGTTAATATTTTAAGTTACAATTATAGAGTACATCCAGAATGCTTTAGTTTCACTGGAAGAAAATATACTGAAATTATTATTAGTTTCATTAACAAATTCAACGAACATTTTCATATCAGTTACAGTATCAGAAACAGAAAAGTGTATGTTTACGTATGTTTTTTTATTTGCTTTATTCAAACTGTTCAAATAATTTACAGGGCCGATTACTAGAAATGCCTTTCTATAAGAAACATATATCTATGTGCATGCAGTGGCGATTCCTCCATGTAGGAAGTGAGGAACTTCCCATAGTTCCATTTATACTTATTTCAAGTTTTCTACTTTTTAAGAATTTAATGAACGTTAATCAAGGTTCGCTACTCGACTGTCAAGAGTCAATGTGCTAGATATCACCCGTTCGTTCCAGATCTGTTGCCCAAAGACGACCGTCTTTGCCTGTCGCTGAGGAACCTTTCTCGTCATCCTACAGGCAGATGGGTGAGGGGCAGTGCAAGGGAGGGCGGGGATACGCGGGGGGTTGCCCAGTTATACGGTCCTCGAACCCTAGTATAATGGTTATAAACCTAGCCAAATTTGAACTTCCTTGGCATCTAGCACTCTGTGTTTGGCATAATGGGAAAATCCAGCATCATCTCAAAAACAGGCGTCCCTGGGAAACAGAGAAATTGAATTCTAATGAAGATATTTTGAGGAAATATTTATTTTTAAGAAAATCTCCAGATCTTGTTTGTACTTCTCTAGCGGACTTGTTTCAAACAAAAGGAAGTATGCCGACCAAGGGACAAGCTTTTACAGGCCCTGATCCATCCTCTTGTTTTCATCTTTTTTTATCCTCCTCGATTAAACAAGAGAGAAACATTTCATAAAAGGAAATCGGTAGAAAGTCGGAGGTCACAAACAAAGCAGATGAACGCCGTTACCAGTCATGGAATTTTCTTCAACTTTTTTCAAGCACTATGCTAAACCCATTTTATTGAATGGTCGAAATTCCTAATGTTGCTTAACTACAATAAATAATCAATAACGCAGTTCACAACTCCAAAATAGCAAAATAAAATTAAACTTAAAACTACTACAGTCATCAGAAAATGTTAATAATAAATTAGTAATAATTATGTAATAATGATAGTAATAAACTCTAGCAAAATTTTATCACATTTAGCGTAATTTATGAGTTGAAACAGCACGTTTTCTTACAGGGAGGGCCTGCAGCTAACATTATAAATTCAATTCCAAGGTACAGGCGACACATGTTACTGTGTAATTGAACGCATTTTCGAAAACTTTCCTCGGTCTGTTTACCATAACTTCCTACACCCCAAATATTCCACGAGTCGCCACTGTGTGCATGGTGTCAAAAACCATGCAAGCAATTTTAAGCATGTTTTTTTCAAAATAAAAAATAAATCCATTTAATTAAAAAATCAACAAAAATATTTTTATCCACCCTGCCTGCATGGAATGTTAATGATTGGCATACATGTTAAATCAATCAGTCATAGGCCAGACAGAAATACTAGGGTGGATGCCACTAATACTTTTGAGCTTGAAGCTCATTAAGGTCATATTATGACCTAAAAAGGTCAAGTCACAAAGTAATTATTTCAAATATAGTCATGTAATAACGAAACGTATGGACGAGACAAACAGCTTGGTACTCTTTTTAGGTTAGAATATCAATCTTAGAAGTAGGCCATTGTTCGAATTTGAGAAGGTTGTACAGGGTTATTCAAAATGATTGTCGAGATTTCAATATATTTTTTTGTGAGCAGGTTATGAAACATTTGGCATTTATAACAGTTTTCTTTCGTAATAGGCTGTGTCCTATAGTTATCCATTTGGCCGCTAGGAGGTATGTTTTACAATATTACCAGTCACAGATTCGATAAGACTTTTTGTGCTTGAGTCACGTCATAATCGGTCAGCTGTCATTGTTCAATGACATATTCCATTCCCCGGTGAAGTGCACAGTTTCAGGAGACAAGGTGCCTGCCTCGTAGTAGGTTTACTGCGGTTGACCTACGTATGGTTAAGAAGATAAATATTATGATTTAAACCTTTTCTCTAACGGATGAGTGTTATCGTCACCCACCAGGTGTCAGATATAGATGTATAGTTTGTTTTGCATGCCTCATTTTTCTCGATCGATATGTCAGGAGGTTGGGTGATCGTTCACTTTTGTTTTAATTGAAAAATTATTGCTTTTTATTGGTCTATGGGAGAGAGATGGCGCTTTGTTTACTGTAACGTTAATATATAATTTTGCTAGTTCTAGAAGTCAAAAATGTGGATGTATCTTATTGGGTTAACTGAAAGCTTGTTGATATTGATATTAGGAGGGACACAATTTTAATCAGTTGACATAACGTCCGCAGGAATTTTCCCAGGGAGGGGCAAGAATGGTATTTTTTTTCAGATGAGGGGGACGAGACATATTAATCCCCGTAATAGTGCTGCCCGCTCAAAAAAACACTTCTTCAGATTGAAACTATAATGTTCGTGCAACACCCTTCCAATAATTAGCATAAATTACTGTGAATGAAATGAAATATATGGGTAAATTTCATATCTCCGGAAAACGGCTGAAAATTGCTAGTTCATTTAATTTCAATATTCGTACTTACGTATTCTGCATTGAGAAATATTGTTGAAGGTGGCATTTCGCTTATTTCAGGGAAATAAGCTCTATTTGCGATATATCGAGTAAGTTTTCTTCGTTTCTTTTTGCCTTCGGTAACACGCAAAATGGCGGTCACAGTTTCACTACTGTACTCGGCATGCAGTGTTCCCACAACACTGCACCCAAAAATACCTACGTAGCCCCACACACCATTCTCGCATAGCCCCACGAACCAGTGACACATAGCCCCACGAACCATTGACACATAGCCCCACGAACCATTTGCGGAAGCGTACCTTTTTCAGTTACAAAAACACGTGTTTGGAAACACTGACCGGTATTGACCGTGATAACGTCATCACACACAGGTAACATCCAGCTGGAAGTAAATGGATGTAACAGCTGTCGTGCATCGGTCACACATTTATATCGAAAAATGGATGATTTACCAGCAAAATTCAATGAACGATGCGAGAAAACACTTCTCCGAACTTCCACAACTATAAAGAAACTGCATTCGGTAAGTAATTTCTCCTGTAAATTTGAAGAAATTCGTTTTCCGGATATAAGAAATTTACCAATATATGTGTGTAATATATGAGCCTATGGTAACATCAATTTTCCAGAGAGGGGCCATGGGCCCCCCCTTCCTTCCGGACGCCCATGTCAGTTGGATTACTTTATATTGTCTAGCAATGATGATGCTTGTAATTTTTGATACTCTGATTTTCTTTTTTTTTGTGTAGATGGCGCCCATATTTATCTAACAAAGATCAGTCTATTTAGATAGTTACGACGAAAGAAATGTCCAAATTGCGAGGGTGACATGAAATTCACTATTGACTTCTTCAACATAGTATAACTCTATTAAGGGCGACGGGCAATAAAGGATGGATTAGGTCGGTATTGTCATCTTTCTCCTTACATGTTAATGTGTTTAACCAATTTGTAGCTATATCAAGCTGAAATCTCACAGCATTTCTCTTCTTTTGATAGGAGTAGGCTAGTAAACACACTTTTTATTGCAAACGAAATTAAGTCATTTTATGGTATCTTTGCCATTGTGATTTCGAATATCATATCAGTTTTTCTACATTGAAAACAAACATTAAAAGAAGCATGAAATCTCATTGTTAATCATTCTTTCTTAATGATGAGGAAAACGTTGTTTCTGAGATTTTCTCGAGTGTAGGGTGTCGGAAAAATCACGTTGAATATCCCAGCAATAATCTGCCACACTAGCAACGATTGGGTACCAAAACGGGGAGGGGGCAGGTGCAAGGACATTATAGTCTCCCTTGGTAGACATGGCTTATTATTAAGAGACCATAGTGCGGAGGCAAAAAGTTGGTGGGAAATGTCCTCCACACCCCTCCTAATCGCCAGCACTGATCTCCTATCTTGTATCTGTCCCATCTGCTTTGAAATATTTCCTCCATCATCTTCTTTATATCTTGGTGGAACTTCTACCCTTGTTTTTCATTAAAATCGCCAAGATTATCTTGAAAACTGTCAAAGTGGATTTGGAGGAAATTTATCTTTATGCTCCCAAAATTGCTTTATAGTTTTCGTGTTTGTGATTGCCGAAGAAGTTCTTGACAACTGACACATACCTGAATCATGTAGAAGCTTCAACATAATTCTTAAAATTTGAGAGATTTGAATCATTAATGAGTTTACGAGTTCGAGGCCCATCAAAGATCCCCGTTTATAGATTTTCAATATTCAGTCCATGAAAGGATCTATGGATGTAATTAAATACTCACCACTTTTATCCAAGACTTAAGAAACTACTTCAATATGCAAGATATGCTTCGTTTAGAGAGTCAGTGGTGTTTTTCTTTGTTTCTGCACAGAATATTTACCACAAATCCAATACATCAGGATTATTTACGCGGGCTGCTCGCGAAGAACTCATGTTTCATTCCCCTCAACAATAGAATAAAACTAAAAAATAGAACAAATATAGAAAAACGAACTTTTAATAAATATATTCTGCGCAATGGATGGAATAGAGAAATATTTTTCTATTCTCAAATAAAAGCCAAGCTCTCTTTCACCTACAGCTCTTATTGAGATAAACTTAAAATCGAAGGATATCAAGTATCTCAAGAACCAGAGCCAACTTGCCAAAACTGTCGTTCATTTTAGATTCAGCACAACCAAAATACCAGAAATTCGTACAAAAATCTTTGGCAACTAAAATTTTTTTTGTACGAGGGTCACTATTTATATTTTGAGCCTTGGTAACACTGATTGAAGTTAGGCGCGATTTGACGTTTGCACGGATTCGTCTGGCATTATTGACCATAACGTACTTCAAATGTTTTGTCAATAGCTTCATTTGTGTTGTTTATGTTGCCTTGGAGATTGCGCGACAACAATAAAATGGAATTAACTCGTGAACATTTTCGTGCGATGATTTTGTACGATTTTCGACGTGGATTATCAAGACAAGAGTGCATCGATCAACTTACTTCCACATTTGGCGATGAAGCCCCATCCTTTGCCACTGTGAAACGTTGGTATAACGAATTTAATCGTGGCCGCCATTCGCTCAGCGACGAGATTCGCGAAGGTCGTCCAAAATCAGTTGTTGTTCAAGAAAACATTGATGCTGTGCAAAACCTAATACTGCAAGATCGTCATGTGACATACTGTGAGAATTGAGGTAACCATAGGCATTAGTTCCACCAGCATATATAAAATATTACATGATCATTTAGCTGTGAGAAAGGTATGTTCTCGTTGGATCCCACACAATTTGACAAAAACTCAAAAAGACACTCGCGTCAATTGGTGCAAACAAATTCTCAATAAATACAATCGTGGTGCTTCAAAAGACGTATATAAGATTGTAACAGGTGACGAATCATGGATATATGCATATGAGCCGGAACGTAAACAGCAGTCGACTGCATGGGTGTTTCAAGATGAACCCAATCCAACAAAAGTTGTTCGCGCTCGAAGCACATCGAAACAAATGATCGCCTGTTTTTTTCGGGAACACTGGTCATGTGGTAACTGTGCCTTTAGAGGAACGTAGAACGGTCAACTCTGAATGGTACACAACAATTTGTTTGCCAGAGGTCTTCGGTCAAATACGGAAAACAAACAAACGCCGTCGGATCATTCTTCATCAAGACAATGCCAGCTGTCGCACATCTCGTCTAACAACCGACTTTATGAACAGTCAAAAAATCGAATTGATGGGTCATCCGCCGTACAGTCCTGATTTGGCACCCAATGACTTCTTCTTGTTCCCGAATGTCAAGAATAAATTGCGTGGACAACGATTTTCGTCGGCGGAAGACGCCGTTGATGCGTTCAAAAACCATATTATGGAGGTGTCTCAAGAAGATTGGAAAAACTGCTTTGACAAATGGTTCGAACGAATGCAAAAGTGTATTGACCATAAAGGAGAATACTTCGAAAAACAATAAAGCAGTTTTCAATGCCAAATTCCTGTTTTTTCATTGTTAGGCTCAAAATATAAATAGTGACCCTCGTAGACCTGTGTAATAATTGTCAGTACCGAATATACGGTACAAGAACAAGAAGGAGTAAATATTAAAACTTCACTGCCACAACAATTATCGACATCATTATAGTAGTATAATTGATACTACGGACAGTGCCACTTACAAGTGTAGAAAAGGCGAGGCTATTTGATTGAACAATCAGATTTGCTTACACTTAAAACAATGCCAAGATGGGGCCTGTACCCCAATTCTTCAGGTGTGATATGCTCTGATTTTTAAGAAATTCTGAATTTCTAGTGTAGAAAAGGCGAGGGCTCAACAGATAGATTTACCCATACTTAAGACAATGGCAAGAGGGACTTATACCCTAATTTTTCAGGTGTGGAGGTTTGGGTTTAAGTCCTCATAAAATATGAAGCCTCCCCTGATGGCAAAATGATAATATTGTTGTCTTGTAAACAAAAGACTCGGGGTTCGAGTCCTGATAGATTGAAATACATGTGGCAAAATAATATGTCTACAAGTGAGATTTTGAATAATTACTGCTAGTTGATAGCTCCCAGATCTTAAACCCCCCCTCCCTCCTCTGCTCAGACAGTTTCGGCCATGTGTGTAAAAGCTATATCTGTGTGATTGTTGTTTATAAACTTGTCAATTTTTGATATTGTTTTTGGCAATATTTCTATGCTCTATAACTTACAGATCTAATTTAATATACAAATTTGAGCTGTTGCCTGCTTTTTTCCAATCTCTGATCAATTCTATTGCTTGGGGTAAGCAATTATAGCTCGGAAATGCATGAATCTATCAAAAGACTAATGTTTTGCCTCCATGCCTTGCCGGCACGCAAGAGACACGCTAGAAGGGGGCATTAATGATTTTTCTGTATGATTCACTGAAGAGGCCATGTACATGCAACATGCAACATGTAAAAGTGTAACAAAGATTATTGAGATAAAAACATATTTTCACACAGTGGCAATGAACTGTACCCCCTTCATGCTGAAAGCAATTCTATTCTGATAATATGAACATAGGCAAGACTTGGGAGAATAATATCACAGTTCAAAATCCAATTTTGTCTGTATAAGGGTCTCAGAACCCAGTAAAATATGGATATATTCCATTTGGAGACGTGTTAATATTGTTGCTTTGTAAGCAAGAGGCTCTGGGTTCGAGTCCTGATATAAGATTGAAATATATACAACTGCCCACACATAAGATATTAACTGCTAGTTGATAAACAGTTGAGGTTTGTGTGTTGTATAACAGCAAAACTATCACCAAAACCTAGTTACTGCTGTTGTTTGGGTATAAAAGCACCAGCTCAGCCACTAACTGCTGAACCCAACTGATATTTTTTATTAAGTATAAAGTTTTGAATTGAAGCCCAGGAAATTGTATATAATAAACAACAAGAAAAAAAAATGCCGAATCAAAAATATTGTGACCAATGCAATAAAAATATATCTAGTTCTCATTGGGCTAGGCATTGCCGTATTTGTAACTCTAAGAAATGCAGAAAGGCCATGAAAATATGTCCAAGATGCCATAAAATATTAAGCAATGCATATTACAAATGGCATAAGTGTAATTCTTATGTACAGTCATCAGCATTGCCCTCACAACCATCCACATCTGGTCTGAAAAGGAAGCATGAAGCACCTCTTAATGCTAGAGCAGCAAAGCAGCCACGCTATGAACCCATCCGTAGCAGTTTTAACGGCCAATTAAGGGATCACCGGTTTGTATCAGAGCCAAGATGTGGCATTGAGAATTTCTTGAACAGTGTAAATCCTAATGTGCAGGCAATTCTAAATAAACAAAATGGCTCTTATAAGCTCTCCCTCAAATTGTTTGTACAATATAAGAAACCAAACGGCACAAAATTTACACACCCCCACGTAACAGAAACTGTACCGGTATATTCAAACGCAAATTCAGACACAATAATAAGCAGCTTGATAAATCAATTGAACATTAAACACTCTGAATTTGCGGCAAAAGAGTCAGGATGGAGCCTATGCGGTTCATCACACAAGTTATATGTTAATATTTCTGAATTCAGCCCATTACAAGGATCCACTTATGTGCCATTGCCTGCCAATATCAAAAACAAAAGAGCCGTGGTCAATATAAAAAATGCCGACCAGAAATGCTTTTTGTGGTGTATATTAGCTGCCTTGTATCCAGTTTCAAGGAATCCTGAGAGAATAACTTATTACAAACAACATGAACATCTTTTTGACGATGTAATGGAGGGTTTGGAATATCCAATGTCTGTTCAGAATATTGATAAATTTGAAAAAAGGGCCAGGCACATCAACGGCAAACAATTATCTATTAATGTATTTATTTGTTCCACTGGCAATTGCCCGATAGCACCTCTCAGAATCAGTACAATTGATGATGAAGCTGCAATTCCGATTGATCTGCTCTTAATTGAAGAGGATGATACATACCATTATACTCTGATACATAATCTTGAAGCTTTGGTGAGAACACAACTAGACAAAACTCATACAATATTCAAGTTGTGTAGAAGATGTTTAACTGTATTTGATGGTCAAAAAATGGTAAATGGGATTCGTGAAAAAAATGCAGAAATTGCCAAAAACAAGTTAATTGAGCATCTGAAATATTGTGGCAACCATAAACCTGTTCATATGGTGATGCCCAATCCAAGTGAAAATTGCAAATTCAAAAAGTATGAAGCCTTGTTGGAACACCCTGTATATATTGTCTGTGATTTCGAATCGAACCTCAAATCTCTTGCATTCTGTAGCCCAGATCCAGAAGAATCTTCAATTACACCATACCAGCTACATGAACCTTCCAGCTTTTGTTTTATGGTTATACGGGATGGTGTTGTTATTAAAGAATATTCATACAAGGGACCAAATGCCATCAAAGAATTTGCACATAGAATAGAAAATGTGTGCCGTGACATAGCATCTAACATCTTATTAATATCAAAGCCTATGTTGCCTTTAACAGAGGAACAGATTGAAGATTTCAACAATGCAGAAAAATGCCCGGTATGTGATTCTGAATTTTCAGATACAAATATCAAGGTTCATCACCATTCTCATACAGATGGTAAATTCTTAATGGCCCTGTGTAATAGCTGTAATATTCAGATCAAGAGACCAAGATTTATCCCCGTATTTTGCCACGGAGCATCCAATTATGATTTCCATCATCTGATCAGGTACGAGGGGTTTGACAAGCAGAATTTAAATATTTTAGCTGAAAATGATGAAAAATATATATCTATTAGCAAGATAATTAAAGTTGATGGTGTTCCTATTCACATAAGATTTCTTGATTCTTACAGATTTTTACCTGCTAGCCTGGCTACACTGGCCACTCAATTACCTGATGATCAATTCAAAATCACACGTGCCATGTTTCCAAATCTGGACCTGAAATTAATTAGGCGGAAGGGTGTATATCCATATGACTATGTTACAGATTTTTCTAAATTCGATGAGTGTTCCCTGCCACCACAAGAAGAGTTTTACAGCAAAATCAGAGGATCTGGAATTACTGATGAAGATTATCACCATGCCAAATTGATGTGGAAGAGTTTAAATTGCCAGACATTTGGTGATTATCACATGGCTTATTTGAAACTTGATGTGACCATCTCAACTGATATATTGCAAGCATTCAGAAAATCTTCCATGCAAAATTATGGACTGGACCCAGTGTATTTTTTCAGTGCCCCGGGCCTAGCATGGGCCGCAACGTTTTTGAATACCAAAATGCAATTGGATCTGATCCATGATCAAGATATGTATCTGTTTATGGAACAATGTATAAGAGGAGGCATGGTGCAATGTTCCCAGAGATATGCCAGAGCAAATAACAAGTATATGCCTGATTATGATCCAGTACGGCCATCAAATTATATACTGTATGTGGATGCAAACAACCTCTATGGTCATGCTATGATGGATAAATTGCCATATGCAGGGCTTGAGTGGGTTGAAGATTTCAATATTGAAGATCTTAAGAATTTTGATGACAGTGAATATGGCCTCTTCTTAGAGACTGAACTGATATTTCCAGATCATTTGCACAACAAATTTTCTGATCTGCCCCCAATTCCCGAGGTTCAGTGCTCACCTGGCTCTAAACAGAAGAAGCTCATGATGACACTGGAGCCGAAACAGGGTTATGTCATATATTATAAAAACCTCCAGTTCCTGATGAAACATGGTGTCCAAGTGACCAAAGTTGGCAAAGTCTTGAGGTTCAGGCACTCAGAATGGTTGAAACCATACATTGATACAAACACGGAGCTTCGAACATCTGCAAAGAGCCAATTTGATAAGGCCTTGTTTAAATTGATGGTGAATTCAGTGTATGGCAAAACAATTGAAAATGTCAGGAAACATACCGATGTTAAAATAATTACTGACCCCAGCCGGAGCAAAAAATTGGTTGCAAAGCCCAACTTCAATTACAGAAGAATTTATGATGAGTACATGGCACTTTTCAACATGATGAAAACAAAGATCAAGTTTGATAAACCTATTTATGTAGGGGCTGTGATATTGGAATTGTCCAAATTACATATGTTAATATTGTATTATGATGTGCTGAAACCTTTTTATGGTGATCGTGTAAAATTATTGTACATGGACACGGATAGTTTTATTCTTGATATTCAAACAGAAGATGTTTATCAAGATATGTCACAGCCTGAATTGTTTCAATACTTTGATACCAGTGAACATACAAGAATTCAACCCCACAACAAAAAGGTGCCTGGCAAGTTAAAAGATGAGACACTTGGTGATGTTATTGTGGCATTTGCTGGGTTAAGAGCCAAGATGTACAGTTTTGAAACATGTAGTGGTGCTGTTGCCAAAAAGGCCAAGGGCATTGGCAGAGTAACTGTTGAAAAAGAGCTTGTATTTGAAGATTACAAAAATTGCATCAAATCACAGAGTTCAATCAGAACATCAGAAAATAGAATTCAGAGTGAGAATCACTTGTTGACTTCAAATATTGTAACAAAAGTGGCTCTGGACCCACATGATGACAAGAGATGCATTTTGTCATGTAACATACATACTCTACCTTGGGGGCATTGTGATTTGAAAAATGGAAATCAATGCCCAATTACAGAGCATGATTTGAAATAAATAAACATGCCTATGAACTTATTTGGGTTCAAAAAACAGGCTATTATGGACCTGCCCACACCACAACCCTCTTCTGATTTACAATCTGTAATGTCTAAACTAAGTGGCTTGTTAATTATTCATCTGAACAGCATACTTACAGATGTTGATGATGAAACAGGCAAAACATTGTACATATTTAACAATAATTTAAATCATTACCAATTACCTGTAGGTGGGCAATTGCAATTTATTACAACCCCTGAGGGTGATGTTAAAATTTCAGTAGGGAGAAATATTTATAGAATTAAGCACTCAAACATGGTTTCTGGCACTGTATATACTGTTTCTGCTGGTGACTGCTTATATATTGAAGTCCCTGGATCTTATGACAAGCTTATACCTTTTTTTATAGAATTAAGAATCAGATACTCTATAATAAATAACCACTAAAAGAAAATGCCTAATGATATATTTGGCCATACAAGACATGAAGATCACAGTGATGAGATTCTGATGCTTGATGTCAGAGTCAAGAAATTAAGAAGTGATTTGCAAGCTTTACAAACCACACTCAATGCCAGTCTTCAACTAGAAATTACAAATTTGCAATCACAATGCATGGACCCTCTTCTTAAAATTGATTCTGAACTCAAAGTGCTGCTTCAGAAATATACTGATCTGGCAACATTAGATAATTTTCAAAGTTTAGAAGAAGCTGTAGCAGCTCTTCAAGCCAAATTTAAGACCCAGGCTACCAACTCCGAGCAATTGAAACAGCAATTGGAAGAGCAGATAAATAATGTCCAGACACAACTCCAAACAATTGTCAAAAGCATAAAATCACAGGAAGATTTTGATCTAGTCATTTCCACTCTAAAAGAACAGATTCAGTCACTCCAGATACCTAATCTGGACCCCCTGAACAATGCCATAGCCGAGGTTAAAGAAAAAATTGAGACACTTGAAAATTTTATGAACAACTTGCCATCTTCTGATGCTTTGAATGCAATAACTCGGAGTGTAGCAAACATTAAGCTGCAACTTGAAACATATGAAGATTTTGGAAAAATTCAAAGTTCCATAACCCATCTTGAAGGTATCATAGCAGCAGTGCAAAGTGATTTGGCAAATGTACTAGAATCCCGATTGCCTGGGATTGTAGATACTCTTGTCAGTGTCCAGCAACAAATCACAAAGCTTGAAAACCTCAACACTGAATCTGAACTATCACATTTTCATCACTTGATCGATGATATCCAAACAAAACTTGAAATTTTACAACAATCAACACCCACTCAGGCAGATATAGCCCTGCTCCAAAATGCTATGCAAAATGTGGCTGATGCTTCTGAATTAAACAATGTGAAATTGGCACTTGAATTTTTGCAAAATACAGTATCAAATCTTCCTACATCACAGGAACTTAAAAATATTAAGAGAGCTGTGAATCGCATATTGAAATCAGAAGATATCAAGAATATCCAAGCAGAGATCAAACAACTCACTCAGACAGTGGCCACTCTACCAACCAATCAACATATTAATGAACTGCATGCCCTGTTTGAGGATATCAGAAGACAGGTCCATGATCTTACTGCTCAAAATTCAAAATTGGCAGTTGTTGAAAATTTGCAACAAATTGTAGCTAATATCAAGCAACAGCTAGGGACCATGGAATCCAATCAAGCAAATGCTCTGTCTGTTTTTGCCACCCAGCTACAAGAGATTGTGCAACAATACAAGAAACTTATTGTGGACATAAAGATCAAGCCAGGCCACGATGATGTTGTTAGGACCATCAATGAGCATCTTGAATCTGTAACAAGCAGATTGCTTACAGCAGAAAAAGAAATAACAGGCATAATCGAGAATCCAAAACATACAGTAATTCTTGAATTGTACAGCATCCCCAACAAAGAATATGATTCTCCATTTACACCAGGAGGCAAAATATATATGCTGTCCCCTGCACAATTTTATTACCAGTTTTTTTGTTGGGGGCACATTGAGACCAATCAAGATCAAATATTGGCATCAGCCACAGGCACACCACTACCCTACCTTATCAATAACAAATGCTGATAACAAAGTGAAAATCACCAGTGTAGAGTTAGAGGATTTTACAGACCCCAACACATTAGAAACATCTTATGTTGAAGATGATGGCTCTCTGGAATTTAAAATACAAATAGGGGACAAATTATATTTAGAAAATCCTGTAGTCTCAGCTGCTGAACACCCCATAGTTGCAATATTCTTGTTTTCATATTATGTCTAGACAAATTATTGTTGATGAATTACACAGACAAGCCCGACATAATTATAAGAGACTCCCAGTAGTCACAAAGGGCATAGATGATTTATGGCAGAGCGACTTGATTGAAATGGCAAGTGGACAGTTGAAAAACTTAGACAAAATCAACAAGGGCTACAAGTATCTACTCACTGTCATAGATACATTTTCAAAATTTGCCTGGGCTGTGCCACTCAAATCCAAGACTGGGGCATGTGTTACAGAAGCCTTCAGGACAATCATCAATCATTCAGGAAGATCCCCGCGCTATTTGCAAACAGATAATGGCAAAGAATTTTATAATTCAGTGTTCCAACAATTTATTAAAAGCCGGGCAATAAAACATTACTCGAGTTACAGTGATCTCAAAGCATCAATTGTAGAGAGATTCAACAGAACCTTAAAAAATCTTATGTATAAACAATTTACACTCCAAGGTAATTATAAATGGCTTACAATCCTACCAGAACTTCTACATAAATATAACAACTCGGTCCATTCCACAATCAACATGAAACCCTCTGAAGTAACTTCATCTGATGAGCAAAAATTGATCAGGACTGTTTATTATCCTAGATACCAGCCAACAACAAGAAAATCCAAATACAGGGTAGGCGATCAAGTAAGAATCAGCAAATATAAGCACTTATTCAAGAGAGGCTTTACCAGAAACTGGAGCACCGAATTATTTACAGTAGTTCAAGTTAAACCTGGGACCCTTAACACATATATAATAAAAGATCACCGAGGAGAAATTCTCAAAGGCAGGTTCTATGAACAAGAGCTCAGCAAAACTAAACAGCCTGACACATATCTCATAGAGAAAATCATCCGCAGAAAAGGCAACAAGTTATTTGTCAAATGGCTGGGTCATCCGGAAAACAGCTGGATCGATGCAGACAAAGTGATAATATGAGCACCTGGGATGTTATAAAAAGGCTGCCAGAACCTGAACAACAGAATAAGAGAAATGGCAACTTGCTGCCTGATAATATTAGGTGTCTTATTGTTGGGCCATCTGCTTGTGGTAAAACTACACTAATGGTTGATAATTTTTTATTGGCACCCAACTGGTTAGACTGGAAAAACAGGCACTTGTATGTTTTCTCTAAGAGCTTGGAACAATTAAAATATCAGCAGCTGATGAAGCTATATGATGGATTGGATATTGCCACTTTTGAACCAGATGTTAAGCCACTTCAAGAATGTCTCGATAATTCTGTTGTTGTGTTTGATGACATTATACTGGATAATCAAAACAAGGTTAGAAATTTCTTTACACAGGGCCGACACAAAAACATTGATTGCTTCTACCTGGCACAGACTTTTTCTAAAATACCGAAGCAGCTGATCCGAGACAACAGCAATTTTATATGTGTGTTTCATCAAGATCATACCAACCTCAAACACATACATGATGAATATGTAGGTGGGGACTTGAGCTACAATGATTTTTCCAAGTTTTGCAGCAAGTGCTGGAACCAGGACAGTTATGGGTTTGTCACAATTGATATGACAAGAACACCTAATACTGGCAAATACAGAAATAAAATCAACGATTTTCTAGACGTTGAGACATAAATAAACAACCATGAAACGACCAGTCATTGATGATCTTAAGTTAAGAGATTATCTTGTAAAAAGATTTAAGGGATGGAAATCGGAGAACCGTGGAATTTATGAAAAACACAAGCAAACAGAACAGCCTGTCATTGATGCTATTAATAATTTAGGTAAGAATATCAAAACTGTTACAGAGCAAAATCAAGATTTGATCACGGAGCTTGTACCTGTAGCTGCAAGGAACATATTAGATTATCCATTCACCCCACTTTCCAGTATTCATACACCTAGTCCTGTTGCTCCTCGAAGAATTGAAGCTACTCTGGATCCTATTGAATTGGGTCTTCTTGCTCAAAAATATTTAACCACACCTAAAGACAACAAAGATGAGGTGTTTGGCTTATATGCCGACACAGAGCTTGATGGCAGCATTATTCATAGAATCGGTAATTTCAGAGTAACTTTTATGGGGGATGATATCATTGTTTATTCAGAATCTCGTCTCGGAGAAAAAGGTGCTTTTGTTAAGTACCCCGGCACACCTGGATTGTGGGAACTGATGACTAGGAAGAGACCTGGCAGCTATACAGATCAAGATTATGAACATTACAAAGAAATATTAATAAAATCAGATGCTCTATACCAGAACAATGATCCCACACAAAAAAGAGTCAAGTCGAGCAGTGGAGCAAAATACAACAACTTAATCAAGCCCATATGGTCACAGATCAAGACTGGCAGTGGAATCAAACAATACAACACCCTGCCCAAAGAATTTGTCTGGGTTGATGATGTCAGGAAACTTGTAGATAGGTTGCTGGTGATAGCTGGGGAGGAAAATGCTGGGAACCACAATTTTTACAATGAAAAGGTTGGAATTATGGACATGATAAGCACAAAATTATCTAATTTTATAGTGAATGACCCTAAGGGCATTGGATATCTCATAAAAATTATTAATACTCTACCACCTAAATTTTGGAATATTTCTGAGGGTCGGGGGCTGGTTAATGATATTATAAACAAGCTGCCATTTGAACTACACATTCCAGGCTATCAGTATTGTGGTCCCGGTACAAAATTGGATCATAGATTAAACAGAGGTGATCCTGGTGTTAATCCCCTAGATGCTGCTTGTAGAGACCATGACATAGCATACAACACACATACTGATCTTGACAAGAGACATGTTGCAGACAAGAAATTAGAAGAGGCTGCATTTGGTAGATTTGTAAGCAAAGATGCTTCTTTAAGTGAGAGAATATCAGCATTGGGAACCACCATAGCTATGAGCACCAAACAAAAACTGGGGTGGGGGTTGTGAACATGTATATAATAAACCTACAATGAAGGCCAAGGGTGTTATGTATCAAATACCTTATGCAGGTCTTAAATCTCTTAAAACTATTGACAGTCTTTTAACCAAAAAGCAGCGGAAGAAAAAAAATTCTTGTCTTGCAAAGGGGCATGGTATGAAATTGTTGCTTAGTACCCCCCAATTAAAAAAATTACAGCAATCTAGAAAAAAATCACATGTAGGGGGATTCATATTTACCATCCCTGCCATCTTAGCTGCTCTCGGGGCTGTTGGGAGCTTGGCCGGGGGTTCAGCCGCCATAGCAAAAACAGTAATAGATGCCAAGAAGAATAGGGCAGAATTAGATGAGCAGAGGCGCCATAACCTGGCCATGGAGAAAAAAGGCAAAGGTGTTAAGAGAGCCATGAATAAGTTTAAAAAAAACAAGAGCCGCTTACAAACCAAGATATTGAAGCTTTAATCAAGCCATTGGGCATCAAACATTTTAGAGGTGTGTACATGTCTGATTCTTTACCGGAACAACCACTCAACAAAGAGTGTGGCATTGTTAATTTGGATGAGTACAAAAATCAGGGCACTCACTGGATTTGCTATCTTAAATATTTAAAAAATGAGGCATTTGTGTTTGATTCATTTGGAGGTGTTCCTCCTGAAAATTTAATAAAATATCTAAAATCACCTAATCTTTATTACAATAATGCCCGTCTTCAAAACTTCAAAGATGTTAATTGCGGACATTTGTGTTTATCTGTTCTCAGATATATGTCTCAAATAAATAAACCATCAATTGAAAATTTTCAAAAAGCCTTGTGGTATCTGAAACATCATGGGGGTATTCCATCTCACCAGCCAAAATTCAATATTGAAACTCAAATTGCATGATGACATAGTGTATCCCAAAACAATAGCTCTCAGAGCATTTTACGGCATGTACTTGATCCCTAATATTACGCACCACAACAACACAATTGCAATAGGGGATCAAAAAATTGTCATCACTCCAGGGCAATATAATCTGTCCACTCTAAATGCTCACTTACCCAGAGGTGTAGTTTTAAGTCAAAATTCTGTCACTCACAGAGTAGAAATTGTATCTGCTACAGAAACAGTGCATCTGGGTACTATAGGAGAGCTGTTAGGATTTGAGAACAACACAAAACTTGAACCGGCCATCAAACACACTGCTATGAATATACCCAAATTCTTAGCCATAGAGACTCTGAATATTCACTGTAATGTGGCTGAGGGTATGATCACCAAATCAAATGGCATAGGCACTCACAAACAAACCGGCATCATTGCAACATTCAAACCTAATTCCGAATTCATGGAGCCAATCATCTACAATCCATCCCCAACATTATATTTTCCCGTGTGCCATAATAGAATAGATTACATTGAATTGATGGTCACTAATGAAAAAGAAGAATTAGTTGATTTTGCTGGAGCCACAACAACTGCTATCATAGAGATTAATATTTAAATAAAAATACATACAAAAAAATGGAAAATATTGAGAGTTATGAGCTACAATCATTCCCCCCAAACAGGAGGACATTTGCAAATTTAAATCAACCCAACACAGAGATAGAGGTGGATCTTGATGTAGGGGATGGCTTTATACACCCTCACAGAGCAGATCTATACATCAAATTTGATGTCGTAAAGCTCGATGGTACAGATTATCCGGCAAATTCAAATATAAGATTGGTAGATAATTTTGTGCCGCATCTGTTCTCTGAAATTGAGATCAGAAAGCATGGGGTTGTTATAAACAGAATAGATTATCCCGGCATTACCTCTACAGCTTTGGCCACTCTAAAATTATCCAAAACCGAAGCATCATACTACAAAATAGGGGGATTTGAAGCTGGTGATAAGATATTATCTAAAAATCACACAGTGCTATTTCCCATGCGCCTGTTGCCAGGATTCTTCTCGGATTACAAAGATATTATGTGGAAGGGCGGGTTAAGAATTACATTTAGAAGAGCTGCAAATGATAACAATGCATTGATGAGGTACAGTACATTAAATTCTACAGGGGAAGCTATGCCTAATACCTTACCAGATGCAGGCAAATGCATTATTCAGACTATGGAGCTAAGAATTCCAGTTGTTGAATATGAAGCCAGTTACGCTCTTAAATACAAAGCAGATATCCTAAAAAATCCCCAGATTCCTCTGCAATTTTACACATATCAATGCGTACAGAAGCCTGCATCTGGTACTTATTATGAATTTGATGCTACAAATTCATTCTCCAGCATACAATTTGACATGCCTGATTTTGTGGTGGTACTGTTTCAGACTGGGAGACACAATAATCAGGAAAAAAATTCAAGCAAATTTGATAACTGCAACATCAAAAATATATATCTTAAAAATGGCAGAAATGAGGTTTTTCCTAGAGAAAATTACAATTTAGACATTTCCAAGGATGATTTCCTCAAATTATATGAGGCTTTTTCTTCCTTCAAGCGTGTCACTACTGGCAGTACTGATATGTATTACTCACCAGAGGAATTCAAGACACGGAGACCCATGTTTGTAATTAACACTTCAAAAAGAAAACAAGTTGTGGTAAATGACAGAACAAACATTAAAATTATCTGTGAATTCCACGAGGCATTACCCGATGACACCATATGTAGTGTCATTCTCATAGGCGAAAAATCATATGTTTATGATGTAAGAAATGAGAGAGTCACGGAGCAATTCTAGAAGCCCGATTCAAACACAGAGGCCCTTTGATTACAAAGCAATAATACCAACACTTTGCTGTCAGAGAGGCCCCAGACACTCTACCAGCTTTGAAACCTCAACTGTATTATCAGCTAGCAGTGAATATCTTATGTATGGGCAGTTGTATGTATTTCAATCTTTTATCAGAACTCGAACCCAAAGCCCCTGATTACAATGCAGCAATATTAACACTTCTCAATATGGAATATGCCCACATTTTACTGGGTTCTGAGACCTTAATGCAGACAAAATTGGATTTTGAACTGCCATAATATTTTCTAAGTCTTTTGTTTACAAGACAACAATATTATCATTTTGCCATCAGGGGAGGCTTCATATTTTATGAGGACTTAAACCCAAACCTCCACACCTGAAAAATTAGGGTATAAGTCCCTCTTGCCATTGTCTTAAGTATGGGTAAATCTATCTGTTGAGCCCTCGCCTTTTCTACACTAGAAATTCAGAATTTCTTAAAAATCAGAGCATATCACACCTGAAGAATTGGGGTACAGGCCCCATCTTGGCATTGTTTTAAGTGTAAGCAAATCTGATTGTTCAATCAAATAGCCTCGCCTTTTCTACACTTGTAAGTGGCACTGTCCGTAGTATCAATTATACTACTCATTATCAAAATAATGACCTTGCCATTCAATTCTCTTGTATTTCACGTGGCCCTTTTTCTCGCTCAATTTCAATTCGGTCCAAGTTGCCTATTGTTTCATTGCAAAAAGGTTCCTGAAATGTATTTAATGATCCTGAAAAAAGATTACTGGACCGTATTTAAAGAGATAGGTTTGGAAGTTAGCAAAGAGAAAACTAAATATATGCTTACAGGCCGAAACCAAGTGTTAGGTAATAATCAAAATCTAATTATTGATAACAACTCGCTTGAACCAGTTTCCAAATTCAAAAACTTAAGAGTAATTTTAACAAATGAAAATTATATTAAAGAGGAAATAAAAAGTAGGCTTAATTCAGGAAATGCATGTTACTTCTCTCTTCATAAACTTTTATCTTCTCGTTTAATATCTAAGAAACTAAATGTTAAAATATACAAAACAGTAATTTTGCCTGTAGTATTATATGGATGTGAAACTTCGTCCCTTACATTGAAAGAGGAACACAAATTGAGAGTATTTGAAAGTAAGATCCTTAGGAAAATCTTTGGACCTAAAAGGGATGAGGAGACAGGTGAGTGGAGAAGGTTACATAATTTAGAACTACATAATTTGTATTCGTGTCCAGATATTATTAGAATGATTAAATCAAGAAGACTTAGGTGGGCAACCCATGTGGCACGAATGGGAGAGGAAAGAGGAGTTTGCAGGATTCTTGTTGGGAAACCTGATGGTAAGAGACCTGTAGGAAGCCCAAGACGAAGATGGAGGGACAACGTTGAGATGGACCTGAGGGAAATCGGTAGGGATGAAAAAGAGTATGTAGAACTTGCTCAAGATAGAGAAAGATGGAAGGCCTGTGTTGCTGCAGCCATGAACCTACGGGTTTAAGAAGTCTAGAGAGTAAGTAAGTAAGTAAGGACCGTATTTAAATTGATCTGGTAAAAAGGTTCCTGGACCGAATTGAAATACTTTACAGATAAAAGGGTTCTTTACGGACCATTTACGTTTGCTGATTTTCTCTCCCGGACCGGAATTGAATTTATTTAAAATTACCGGACCTTTAACAACCACTCATAAGTGCCTATTTCGAAGATAACTGCTTTCTGAGACAAATTGAAAGTTACGAAAAATACCCGTTGATCATCAATTGTTGTCTATCTTGAAATTGTCGGTGCTTTTCTTTGCCTGCCTATTTTGAGAGTTTTTAATGTATCTCAGTCCTCAGCCTAGAAATGGCCAGCCACACTCTATTCCAGAATTCTCTGGAGCGAGGGAACGAAGTTATGCGGAACTAGCGACTCGAGAGGGAGTGCAACCCTGAAGATGAATTTCTCAGATGTTGCAGCACTTACATAACAATATTCTCAGCACACACAACCTTTACACGCATCTAACACCCCCTAAAAGTTTCCCCAAAGGCCCAATTTATGTTGATTTTTGCTATAAATTTACCCTTTCACCTAGGCCCGTAGCCAGATTTTTTTTTCGGGGCTCATCCCTTATCAGCAATTGCCATCTAAAGGCGAAAGAGTGGAGGTAGAAGCCCTGGAGATTGTTGAATTTGTTTTTAAAGTCCACTATATGCACAGGAGGGCTAATCGGGACTGGACCTACAGTTTAAAGTGGAATCCGAACTACTATGTGCCTCCACGGTGAAACATTTGTAGGATTTCGGAGGGTGATTCAGTCCCAGAGCCTACCCAATGGCTACGTGCCTGCTGCTTACACCCTTCCCAGATGGAAAATTTTGTATAAACCTCAGCGTGTTTACCACCATAGCACATCTGCTAAGTTGAGCTATGCAACTGGTCTGGAAGTGCTAGAAGCTAGAGGTTGAGCTTCGGCTTTGTTGACGTTTGTACGTCTGATTCATTCTCATAGCTTCCTTCTTAACTTGCTGTGCAGGTGCACGTGAATACTGCTTAGAAAAAGTAGGGTAGTAATGATAATGTGCTGCAGCCAGGCACGTCGTTAGGGGGGGGGGGCACGCGGGGGCGCTGGCCCCGGCAAACGTCCACGTGGCCCCGGGAAACTGTTCTGTATTTGCTGGAAATTTTACTTTGATGACAAATGTTGCAAAATAATTCTTCAGTAAATTTTACTTGCAGTTTGAAACACTTCTTCAATTTTCAGTAGCACGAACCCAAGCAAGGCATTTCTTTCTTATTTCCCTGTTTCTTGCTTGTTGAACACAAACAGATGTATTAGGAGGGAATGCAGTTAATGGTTTTGTGGTCCGCCCCGGTCAGGGAAGTCTGAGACCTATTGAAAATGCACTTTTCCTCCGTGCTGCACACCAGATCCAGGATCCCCCCAAAACCCGCACTTTCCCTTCGTCTGGCCCTGCACTGGCTCCATGGGCGCCGAAAGGACGACACAAACAGAAAGATTTAGCTACGGGTGGCTAGAACTTTCTGCGTTAATTATTTTATGGTTCAGAAAAGATATCCCCATGCGTTTCAAATTCCAAGAACAAAATTCTATTGCTTGTCCCTTTTTCGGCGCGAGAATGAATGGCATAGCGGTTCTTCTCACATGCACTCAACCCTCCTGCTAATGACCTGCCCTGCAAGGGGGGAAAGGCCGCTTTCTGAAAATTCGGAGAAACATCGAAGGGGTCGGTTCATCTGTTGATTTGGTGGACAGTTGATTTCTGTAAGTTTGAAGTAGGATTTGTTGTCCGAGCGGTGTAAACGCGAGAAGATAGCATCACGAAGTGTTTGTGATCTCGTTTTCCTACATCGCGAGTAAAATGTCGAATGAGAAGCTGCCAGATTGTCTTCCTCTGGAAACAATAGATCAGGATCGACTGATCGACCAAATATTCAACATATTGGCATTCTAAAAGAGTGTCTAACTACCACACACGATCCTGGGTTCGACTCCCAGAGTGGTTGATCTCATGTATAATGAAGAATGAACCACGTTTCAATTAAGGAAGGAAACTAGGTATGTAACAATTGTTTTTACAGCCGTCTGCATGCTTTATAAGTATTATGTTACAAAATATGTATATATATTTCTGACTTTCTGTGATTTTTCTTCATTTAGCTTCCACCTGCAAATTCGGAAGCTGCTGCTGCTTAGGTGGCTAGGTTGGCTAGACATACAAATATAATTAATCCCTAGTCATACAGCGGATAATACTTATAATATAATCATGAGTTATAGAGAAGCAAATAACATATCAAGCATTTTCTGTTTCTATTTGTTGTGCAGTGGTTAACAAAGTGCATTACGATGCCAGGGATCCTGGATTCGAATCCCGGACTGGGCGTGTGTGTTCTTTATGATGGTCCTCATCAATTTCACATCATTCATTTTCATCTTCATCTTCACGATTAGCCTATAAATGTCAGAAAAGCGAAGTAAAATAAACCAAATCAATTTTATATAGATTTCTATATTACGCCGCTTTTCTACCTGTTGGGTTAAATGCGACAATGAGGATGAATGATGAGCCGAAGGAATGGCGATGGGACAGACATGATACAACCATACCTGTCCAATGTCTGAACCTTGGACCTCTGGTTTCGTAGCGTGTTATACTCAGTGGAAATCTTAGGAAGAAAAACTGTAAAGTAGGGTGAAAAGAAGCAAAGTTGTACGATGCATATTCTAAAACCTTCCAATAATCGAGTTCGTATTTTAAGTCCACTGTATACACAGTAAGGCTAATCGGGGATCCGAACCACTATGTGCCTCCACCGGGTATCGAACCCGGGAACCCTTGATTGCAAGGCGGCGACGCTACAACATCGAGGAGGCCGAGAAAAACTTACAATTAGTCAGTAAAATTAATATTGAGGGACAAGGCCGTCGAAGAGTTCCTTCATTCGGTTGCGCTTTCAAGTACTTCCCAAATTCTCCTCACGATGTTGGAACAGCACAGAAATTTTAGAACTAATACAAGCAGGCACATACCCAGGGAAGGGGCTCGGGGGCTGCAGTCTTTTCCCGAAATCCTACAAATATCTGATTTTAATAATGTGTAGTAGTAATTAAATTTACTTCATTAACAGGATTAAACATCTTGTATATGGTAAGTTGCAATATACCAAGAAATTCATCTTCATCGCATTTACTCCTTCCAACCTTTTCGTTTTTAGATGGCGGCTGCCGATAAGGGATAAGCCCCTTCTGAAATCAAATTCTGGCTGCCGGCCTGACCACTAGCGATCGAACCTTGAATCTTTTGATTGATTGATTGATTAATTGAACTGGTGTAGTGTTATGCACAGTAAGGCTAATTGGGACTGGACCTACGGTTTAAAGTGAGATCCGAACAACTATGTACCTCCATCGGGAATCGAACCCGGACAGGTTGTTGAACCTGCCGAACCAAAGACGAGAGCGTAATTATTTGAGCGTGTGGGAACTTTGTTTTATCCAGTGACATCATATATTCAGTTTTCCACACACAAATAAGATTAATTTCAAGAAATCATTTCCCAAGTGAACAATCAGCAGATGCCATAGAAGACTCGGGCTCGCCCTTGAACTAAGAGATACCGGATTCGATTCCGGTATGAACTGTATACATGAGATGCCTAGCTTGAACTCATTACGCACACATTTCATATTTGCACTGTTGCCTGTAAACCTGAACCTGTAAACCTGGTTCCAGCACTTCATATCCAGTGGCATAGCGTTATACTACGCCCGTACGCCCGGCGTTCCCAGATTTAACATTTCAAAAATGCGTAAATGCTGTGAATATAAAGTAAAACGTGACCAATTTCATATATGTTTGACCTTCATGACATTATAATAGCTATTTTTCGCGATCCGCTTGCAACGCTTCACTAACAACACTCGTTCTAGCATTTTTTTCAATGCCTTTCCTGGCCGGACGCCGAGCAGGTTCGGCGTAAAGGACTCTATATTCCTTGCTGCCTTTCTGGAGGGAAAGCTTGGATCTCTACAGCACGGGCGCAAATGCTCTCTCGTACGCCAGCGTACGGAGCAGAGGTCTACCGTGATTGGTTCATGTGACCCTTCCTGCCTTCTGAAGCAGACGACAGCTGTAGAATTCCTACCCAGTTCTTCGCGCTCATGCCACTCGTGCTATGTGATGTTACAATACGCAATATTGACTGACGTAACTTTACCAAACTCAAATATACCACTTCTTAATGGCTACTGCATTGTATAATTTATCGCACGAACAGCGATGTGCATTAAAAACTAAAAGATCAACACAGGTTTTGTCAAATAAGTTGGTGAAGTCCTCGTGGTAGACGTTCAGCCTGTGGCTGCTCTACTACTTAACCCGCAAAACTATTTTATTATTATTATTATTATTATTATTATTATTATTACTATTCTTCTTCTTCTTCTTATTATTATTATTATTATTATTATATCGTTATTATCTAACTGCTTAATATTGTGTCAATGGAAATGTTTAGCATTCATTTGAAAACTCTTAACATCGAATGGTCTCTGGACAAAATTATTTTAAAATGTTTATCAACATTCTCAAGATGTAATAAACAGTGGTCTGAATTACTAATCGGCACTGTTACGTCAGCTGAGTGTACGATAGTCGGATCATCCACCCACCTCCGCGTCAGTGTGTTTTGCACAGCGCGCCAAGCCGACAGAGGCCCCTGATTCGAATCCCGGCGTGAGCACAGGTGTTCTTTGTGAATGTTCCTTCTTCAATATCATCACTGATATTTGCGATTAACCAAAAGTGGTAGAAAAGTGAAGTAAAATAAACCAAATCAATCAGTAGTTGGATCATCACAACAATGACGTCTACTGTTGTGCAGAGGCGCTTGTGATTCAGGTAGGTTTTTTAATGACTTGCGTCATGTTGAAAGATATAAAAAAAGGTATAAAAAACCAGAGTTCAAAACATTTGTTGCATAGTGAGGCATCTCATTTTCTAGCTAAAACATGCATGGATGATGTTTTATTGAAAACCCAGCTGACTTCAGGCAAATAAACAATACCTGTGCGACTAATAGCATAAGTAAATTATTAAACAAGAAAGGGCCGACCCTTCCTTCGGGCTTGGCGTTCCCACCCGAAATGTCCATGCTACGCCACTGTTCATATCTAAAACCACGGAAAAGGGTTTTTATCAACTTCTCAATTTTTTTCCAGCAAATTTACAAATCTAAAGACTAATAACATTGTTCTTGGTGTATAAGCCATTAAGCTAATGAGTTCATTCTGCATTTAGTTTCCCGAATAATGTCTGTGGATTTCGCGAGAGTACATCCGTAGACTGTTGGGGGCTACAGAAGAAAATGATGTTCCTTTCCAATTTATTGATTGATTGAGTTGGTGTTTTAAGTCCACTTTATACACAGTAAGGCTAATCGGGACTGGTTCTACAGTGTAAAGTGGGATCCGAACCACCATGAGTATCCACCGGGTATCGAACCCGGAACCCCTTGATTACAAGGCGACGAAGCTACCATGCGCCACCGAGGAGGCCCTTGATCCTTTTCTTTCCAAGACTATATATACACACACACACATACATACATAATGTATGTATACAGCATAGGCCTATATGGTGTATAAATAGTTTGTTAATTTATAATAGTTTGATAGAAAAAATCTTACGTTTGGGACCCCCAAACTGATCAACCTAGCTACGTCCCTGGCTGCAGCTCTCGCAAATTCGATGCAACTGACAACCGTGTGAGTGGAAAGGGGGGAGGGGAGGAAAACAGCTTAACATTCGTAACTTCCGTCAGAAAGATGTAAATCAAACACAAATCCTCGAGTGCCAAGTATCTCCAAGACGAGCAGACATAGTATGCTCGTATTGCAATTGCAGCTGTTTGTTTCTATCGAACACCTTCCGTTCTCCTAAAAGTTCTTGGTTTCCTTGCCAGATGGCAACAAGTGACAACAGTACCTCCTGCCATCTACTGATATGTAACTGAATTATCTGCAGGATCAACAACGAGCGTTAGGTACTGCACCGTACCACTTCTCCAGAAATTAAATGCTCGGTTGATGGTAACGTTGATTTGAAAGATTCAAATACGAAAAAAAATTAAATTCAAATAGTGTGACTGTAACATACCATTCCCACTTCAACTATTGTGGTCTGGAAGTTATGTTCCAATAACACTGGTTGTAGTATTGACATTTTGTTGAATGAATACTTTTGGTGTATTGTGATTTTCTAATGCTGATTCAAACATGAAGTCAGATTTTTCTCCAGAGGGCTCCATACAAGGGTGCCTAAAGGATTTTTTCTCAGGAGAGTAAGATTTTACACCTTGCCCTTCATGCAAACGTATGGCTATTTTACGATTATTATTATTATTATACAAATCATAAAATTGAAATTCGCAACATCAGATGCTTTCTTTGTTGATTATCTTTGGATAGTAGATTAACACACTATCACTATTTGTATTAGAAGAACGTGTAAGATATCATTCAACAGCAAAACTCATTCGATGGCTATTTATTTATTTCCTCTGAGTTTACACCAAGGCAAGGATTAGATTAGGATCGTACAGCTTCGAATTGACAGTATCCAAGAAGATTTTTGCACACTGCCACTTATAATAATATGCATAAAATATTAATAAGGAAATTTAGTTTTTACCAACTCGACAAACTATCCTTATTATTCAATAAATATTATTTTTTGTTTACATTAATTTTCTTTCCATTGTTTTGTATGAACTTTAGCGATCTTAACTGCACATAAGCTAGAACACGCGCTGTTAATCTGTATACATCTACCGTCTTTTGTTACCTATTCGTGTGATAGGACGTGTCAATAGACCTATTAATTATATTGAACATCAATTATAAACATTTATATTATTATTATTATTATTTGTGAGATTCTGGTTCGGACCGCTCCAGAAATATATTTCTAGATACGTTCTTGATCGCGACGATCTCCATAAATGAGGATTAACCAAAAGGGGCATTCCAGCCTTACATGTCTGTCATTTAACCGATAAAATATAAGGGCCTAGACATGAGATTGGATTAAAGTATTCATAATGAACTGATTTCAAAGAATTATGAAGTACTTTGTGGTGTCTGCGAACAAATAAAAAAAATAATGAAACAGCCTGAGTGCATGAAAAGAATTAACGAAAACGTATCAATCTTATAAGTTTGACTTCATTTGTCTGTAAAACATATAGGCTACAGATAGGGCTGAGCCGATACCGATACCAATGTATCGGTAGCGGAAAGTATCGGTTGGAATTCATCTACCGATACCAGCCAATACTTTTCCGACAAATTGGTCTTTCACAGGGTTCGTAAAAATGCTATGCGATACTTTCGCGGAGCCTAATTAGCCTTGAAATTATGCAAGATCAAACTTTCTTTTCATTTTGCACTAATTTTGCACGCAAAACTATATTTTGTGATTACATAATATCTATTCTCATATTCTGATTAAGTTCTTGAATATTCTAAACCAAATTTCTTGGTAAATTAATGCATATAATTGAAAAATAATATTTACACACCAATATTGATCAATATTATGAACAAATGTTAATTATTGCAATCTTCTACAATCTTCCTCTAGCTACAGATGATATTTTTTTGTTGGTTTAAGGGAGAATTCACACTGAAGCGACACCGGAAACATGCCGCTTGGGAACGAGCCAATTAGCAGTAACGTTTCACACCGCAGCGACTTGACAGGCCGCACAAGCCTGCGTTCGATTGGCGAAATCCTCAAGCGACACGTGCCGCCTGACGCAGACCCTTTCTCAAGACACTCAAATGTCAATCTCCTTTCCACTACACCCAGACTGCATTTTGCAGACTATCGTGGCTCTGGCGTCTGAACTCACAACAAGTATAATCCTCTGTGGGACTCGTGTTATATCGTGGATATATGCTTGTAATTGTTTCTTCATCCATCTCATCTCATCACTATTCATCTTCATCTACGTGATTAGCCAAAAGCGGCAGAAAAGCGATGTAAAATAAAGCAATTCAAGTCAAACCTTAATGCAATTAAAAATAAAATAACTTCAGATAGCATATAGTAGAGCCACTCTCTCGTGGAATGCCACAAAACAATATGAAATAACAAATATTTACGTCTTGGATCCCAATCTAGATTGTGAGTTGAACACACAAAGCACAAGGTTTATAGAAACGGTGGAGTTAGTGGTAAGAATTCTTCCGACAGAGAAATTAGTGCAACCTTTCCCGGAACCTATTTCTTGGAATTCTTTCCCTTCTTCTTCCCAACGTTCTCTTCCTCGTCCGGTTCGTCGGGAACATAATTTTTTGACGCTACTTAGGGCTTTATTATCAGTGTCCACTGAGCGTAAGTAATAAAGGGGTCTACCAGGCGGAAGTTTGCAGGCTTGATTAAAAACGAACGCTAATTATATTACGATTCCTTGTGGTTCCTCTTCTCTTGCAAAGCTCCAGAGAAAAGGGGAAATATGCTTCCAAGTTCTTTCCCTTGTTCCCTTTCTCGACAAAAATCTTTGAACTATAATTGTACATCGTTCCTTTGTTGAAATAATTTCTTCGTCGAATAAGGTTGCGAAAAAACAAAAAAACATCGTTAAAAGTCGACGCAAATATGGTGACTTGTTTCTTAGAACGCAGAAATCAACATTATTGGTAAAGTTGTTAACTGGATGCAAAGGTTTCCTGGAAATATATCAACCTTTGGCTTTATTTCACACCATTGCTTTTGACCGTCATGTTCCAGGCAGGATGTAAACCCGATAACTCTGCATACAGACAGGTTCAGGTCAAGGCGCCTGATCGCAGCCGGCAAGTCGACTGGACTGCGGCGATTGATTGATTGATTTGGTGTTTTAAGTACACTTTGTGCACAGTAAGGCTAATCAGGACTGGACCTACAGTTTAAAGTGGGATCCGAACTGCGGCGAGAGAGGCGAAGGAAGTTCATTCTCTTGCAGCTAGAAAAGTATCACCACAGATAAGAGTATATCAGGTCCATGGTGTAAAGACTAAAGAGGTGGATGCAAGCCGATCCTGAAAACTCTCCCTTCTGGCGCATGACGTCATCATCGTTGCCGGAGAGGACTACAGGGAGTCCGTTCGCTTTACAGTGAAGCGTTCTTCGTGAAACAAATTTCAACTACAGACTCAATATAACTTCAAAACACGCGGAATAACCATAACCATGGTGCACTGAGCCAGGCACGTATCCAAGGAGGGGGCTTAGGGTGCTCGAGCCCCCCCGAAAGTTTTCGGTTTACACTAGATAAAATGAGTTTTTGATTTCTTGTGGTGTGAAATAAGATAATTTAAGGAGATAAATAATTATCGAGGCAATACGGAGAATGTTCTGTATCCTTGTTATTGTTAATAGTGCGTATCCAAGGTGGAAATCAGGGGGCTCGAGCCCCCCTTTAGGATTTTTTTCTGTATATATTATATAAAATTAGGATTTAGGCTTCTTTAATAATGTGATGATAATTTGAGAGAAATAATTATCGATAAAAGGCGGAGAATGTTCTATAACCCTGTTATTGTTAATAGCGCGTATCCAAGGTGGGGATCAGGTGGCTCGACCTCCGCCCCCCCCAGGAAATGTTTCAGTTTACACTAGATAAAATTAGGTATTTGTCTTCTTGAATAATATGATGATAATTTAAGGAGAAATTATTGTTGAGGCAATACGGAGAATGTTCTGTATCCTTGTTATTGTTAATAGTGCGTATCCAAGGCGGAAATCAGGGCCTCGAGGCCCCCCCCCCCCACACACACCTTCGTGAAATATTTCTGTTTACATTAGATAAAATTAGGATTTTTGCTTTTTGAATAATGTGACGATAATGTAATGTTCTATAACCATGTTGTTGATAATATTGCACGTAAACTTTTCTTTCAGTATTGTCGCAGCAAACTTGAGCACTATGTAGAGACTTGTTAGCATTGGAAGCTGCACAGCAAAGGTATCGCCACACGTAGAGCGATTCTTTGTAATATTTAATCTCTGGAAGGCGCGAGAGGGAATGTTCTTGAATAAGTTGAGTCGAACTATTGGCAATATTTATAAATCGTTTATCTGCGCAACTTTCTAGAATATACTGAGGATATAAATACGCGTTAATTAGAACCATTACTAAATATATATTCTTTGACAGAACCTTGGATCCAATGAGAAAAATGGCGTTGTCTCTGACATCATTTCCTTTTAAGCGTTCAATTCAAGGACTTGTTCATGATTCATTTGATCGTGTTAAAGGTGCTTTACTTCAGTCTGTAATACGAAATTATAAAAAACTTCTGGTGAGTTGTTTTTTAAAAATGTGTCCGAGATAAAGAGTGGCGTGCCAACGATTTTCGGCAAGGAGAGGGGTTACGCATACTATTTTTGGTGGTCAGTCCTCATTTTGCCATCTTTTCCTGTTTTTGACGTTCTTGACCTCTAAAATGTGCCTTCATGGTACGGTACAATATGCACGGGGAACTTAGAAATAAATTTGAGGCACGAAAGAGCATATAACACAGACTGCATTAATAACCCTATACATACACAAATGTATATTACGTATACATACATATACGTAAATATACACACACCTAAGACTGCATATATACATATACGTGAGTCGCTTCGGTGACTGAGGGCGCCGGGTTCTTGACTCGCGATATTTCCACGGAAGTTACCGGGTTCGAATCCTGAACTGGGTAAGAGTATTTGTGTTTGTCCCTTGAACAAATTTCATATGACCATCAAGTCTTATCGCCGCAATCAGCCCAAGTAGGCAGAAAAGCAACGTAAAATGTGATACGTGAAAGCACATAATACATCCAATACATGCACATATATATTATATGTATGTATGTATGTGTGTGTGTGTGTGTCCTTCCGCCTGCAAGCCAATACCCATTTGTAACAAAATTATTCTTCTGTAACAGGAAACCCAAAATACTTGATATTCGTTCCTTTCGTCTTTTTGTAATGATTGCTACAGCCGTAAATAGCACAGTTAGGCACATTTTCTTTCGCAATGCACTTAGATTCTTCTCACTAGAAGTGAAACTAAGACAACAAAAAAAGAAACATTCAGTTCAATGGTCTACAGGAAAGAACAAAACCGGAAACTCCACTTGTCACTCTCTGAAAAGCACCCCGTCTCCTCTCTGTGGCCACTATGTTGACGTCAGAGCTCTGACGTAATGGCTGAGAGCCATGCGCGTGCATCCACCTGTTTGTCATTCCACCATGTATCAGGCCCGTAGCCAGGCAGGCCAGATGGGCTGAGCCCTACCCCTGGAACTACCGTCAGCCTCCCCTGGCACTGGGGTCAGCCCCCTTGATATTAGGTAAAACTATTTTGTATAATTTGTTTGCAGTGAAAAGTAAAAATGTATACATTTGCTCACAACTTTGGTGAAGGATAAATTCACGGAGCATGAACAGCAGCTATTACATTCGTTCATCTTATATTTATGAAGAAGTCTTAAGTAGCGGCAGATATTTAGAAGATTCTCTTCCAGTGCCGGATCTACAAATCTTGCCCCCCCCCCCGCAAAATATTACCAAAGGCCCCCTCTACCTACCTACCTTCACACACACACATACACACACAAATATATATATATATATATATATATATATATATATATGTAATTCTTGATCTCATATTGACGAAGTCACATATGAGGACCTAGAGGTGATTCGAAAGTTCCTTAACACTCCCTATACAAAGTAAAGGAATTAGGCTGGGTAAATTGGTCATGATAGAAACAGGTTAGGTTTAGTGGGGGAACATGCTGTGTTCCAAGCAGACGTCCGCCATGCTGGTGGGCGTCATATTGAGTTCCACTCAATTTTTTTTAATGGGAAGGGGGTGATGTGCATAGGCGTCGATTTCTTCAGAGATTGGGGGAGGGGTCAAAGCTAAGTAAAGCATAAATATTGTATTCTTTCAGTTTGAGGGGTGGCAAAGTTTAATTTTTTTTTTTCAAGTTGGGACCTGAGTTAACCTTTGAAAAATTCCAATTACAATAGCTTTGACATCAAAACATATATATCAGGGTACATTGAACTTTATTAGCTGGACCGAAAATTCACTGTACTACTGTGATTATGTAATTATACAACATAATACTTTACATGTGACTTTTGACTGAGAATTTGATTATCATATTCTGTTTCCTGTATTCCAACGTACAATCCTTTATAGGAGTTAAATATCTTCACATATATTTACATAAAAAAAGGAAGGCCCAAGAAAAAAATTTCATCCAGGCGAAGTCGATTTTTGGCACCCCAACTGTCCACCCTGTCACCCCCCGCCTCAACTTTCTACCCTGATCCCATTACTTTCCACCTTCGTTCAATAGAATACATCGCCTTGCTGCATATTTACTGTTTTTAACGACGATAGATAATAGCCATGTATTTTCAATGCCTTAATGTCAAAGAACGCGTATATTGTAGGCTGATATCAAAATAACAGTAGTCTCTTAAATTGCTACATGATTTTTCAATATACATTGGTCATTGAGAAGTAACTTCAATTATTTTTTTCTCTACACAAATCCAACTCTTTATAAAACAAATATCCACATTCATGTAATCAGAAATAAGGATTCGGCTCTACTAAATCGAGACGCCCTGGTCTGGCGCTGTCGAGGGGCCGATGCCCTGGGTAATCGTTTAAGGAGCCCCTACCCTCCCATACACACACATACACGTATTGTTTTGAACGTTGGTTAAGCATTGGTATAAGTATGCAACAATGCAACTTTCAGCCACATCAATGCAGTATGAAGTAGCACACACATGTTTAATTATAGTTACATAAAAAAAAATAGTAATCCTGATTATATAAAACAGTGGCATATTGAAAACAGAATATTTTCAACTTCTGCTTGACTTTTCCGAAAGGAAACAAATCGACTGGCTCATTCCAGAGTGCATGAAGACTACAATATTCCCATGCTTCTTCCTTTATTCTTGTACATAGTCATTCATAATATACGTTGCGTTTACCCTAATTCATTGTCGGTTTGAAAAATGAAATACTAAACTAGTAAACGCACAAGCACAAGAAACACCCTCAAACTGAGTGATAGTCCCACATTATTGATTCTGCCCATTTCAGAACAGAATCCTGCGTAATTTCTTACCTGTTTCCGTTTTCTGCGCCCGTGGTGATGTGATATATACTATAATTTTTTTTCTCACACCTTTAAAATGATTATGTGTTACAATCATGCAGTCATAACTTTATCGTGAAGAAACCTTCACCACTTCATTTCTCGTGAAATTCCAGCCTGACTGCCACGCGTGAAACCCTAGGTGGGTGACCTAAGCTCGGGATTTTTCCGGCTTTTCCACCCGCATAAAGCAGCTCCAGGGCCCACCCAGCCTCAAAACAAATGGTACCCGGTGGGGGTAAAGGCGGGCGGAAATTTGTGGGGCCCTACTCCCACATAGCCTAAATGTGCCTTCATGGCACGGTGCTATATGCACAGGAAACTTTACCTTTACATATTGTATTCGTTTCTGCACTTCCCAGCAACTATGTTTATTTTTTACATACGCGAACCCTCCATGTCAATGGCTGAGAGCCAGGCCCCTCCGCACCGCGGGGTTTTGCGGATTGTAGATCCGGCACTGGATTCTCTTCTCTAGACTTCAGAAAGTTTCTTCACAGGGGAACTTCTTTATCTGTACCTTCGGGGTGTAAAAGGTGATCCTTCCACCTAGTACAATTGGAAACCTCACTTTCACATAGTACAGCCTGGACTGCGTTTTGCAGACAGACGAGGCTCTATCGACTGGCCTTATGGCTAGTATAATTCTGTGTGTTGTCCTGTTTGTTGTCCTTATGTGTGCTGAGTGCCCCCTACAGCCTCAGCTTCTAGCCGGTCAGAATATTTTTATATTTTAGTTATGCGACACTATAGTTTTGTTATGTTATGGTAAGGGACTGGACTCCGCATAACGTGCAAAATAGCCTAAGTGCTGACGCACCCAAAATTTCAAATTCAAATTCAATCAAATTATCTGTACCTTCGTTGCCCCTGTTGCGACCTCCCATTTATACATAAATCTGTGACTTTGATGTCATTATGCAACTTCCCTCCGCATCTGCGTCAAAGGTTAACAGCTCTCAAGTTCTGGGAACGAAGGGGAGTTTTATTGTTTCGGCCGGGGAGTGGAATGTGCGGTAGGCACTATGATTGAATATTGTCCATTTTTTTGTGCAATATAAATATCTGTATCATCACACGTAATATGGAGTGTGCAGTAAGGGATGATTTCAGTAGCAGCCAATTAACACCTCAAGTGATATTTTAAAAAAATATAGAAAAATATAGTATTTGTGTGATATTTGTAAACTTTATGTAACTTAATGACCCCCTCCCCACACACACACATAATTTACCTTCATTTAACACTGTTAAACTTTTGAAAAATGTACTTGATTTACAAAGCTTCCCCTGATAACCCGTGAGGTCCCCCTGGAGATCAATTCTGGCTACGGGCCTGGGGTATATACCTTAATCTGTGGTACCACATAGGAACCAGAGAGGGCACATTCATATTCGAAACCAGACTCAAGACGTGCACTTGTTAAAACAGAACATAATGTCAATCTGAACGGTTATGTCTCAACTCAGGACGTCCCAGTTCATGAACAATGGCAAAAGTTCCCAATAATAATAATAATAATAATAATAATAAATTTATTTATTATACGGGCGAAATTCAGCCTATAGGCTGCTCTGCCATCTAATCCCTGTCAATGTAATGTTACATATATAATAAACTGCATATGGAGCAGTAAGCTACATGTGTATACCATGCACTTGTGTACTTGTAAGAGATACACAAAATTAAATGAATACACAAAGTGATTAACTACAAATACAAAGGACAAAATAATAAGTAGTAATAGATGTAGATACCGATAACCCACACTCCTCCGAACGTGACATCAGATGGAAATTTATGGGAGCTTACAGACCGAAGTGGTAAGCGACAAGCGATACAGATAATTCCTACCGAAGCGGCAAGCAACAAGAGACACAAGCCACTTCAATCTAAAGCAAGACATTCTCCGTGAAAGCGCGAACAACAGAGGCGACACGATGTACGGTATTGAGAAAACAGCCAATTCCTAGAGACACGTGCAGCTTGTCGTGTCTCTTCGGTTCGAAATGTTGCATTGATTACTAAGGGAGTTATAAGACGGAAGCGACACGCGACACATGTCGCTTGGGAACGAGTCAGTCAAAAGTAACGTTTCGCACCGTATCGGGATTTCAGAGCGCACAAGCCTGCGTTACACTGGCGAAATCCTCAGGCGACACGTGTCGACCACACCAAGGTGACCAAACTTCAGTGCGAAAAAGTTATGTTCCATCTACTTAAGGCGGACCTTTCATTCACACATATGACTTGAAATATTTTGATAAGGAAATCAGTCGAAGAACAGCTTTTGCCACCTTTAAAAACAAATTCTCTTTTTCTTGCAAGTAGTATTTGTTAATTAGCGAATTCGAAGTTTAAACAAGCCTAGGCAGCGAGAAGCTTACTCTAGTCTGTGCACTCCCCCCCCCCCCAACCTTCCTCTTAAAGAGGGAGAAGGAATCGCGTCAAAGAGAAAACCAAATTGAACAGAGTAAATAAGAACTGCGAATCATGTTTCAAATCATCCTAATAAGGCACATCCCTACTTTGTAACTTAATTCGCGGTAAGCGTTTTCTTCGACGGGGGAGAGTGAGTGCTCAACAGAAAATTAACTCTGTGGAAATAATTAATTGCGATTTGAATTAAGTTTGCAAAGCTTGTGGAAGCTTCAGGTAACGTGTACGTGGAAAAGGAAAGAAGAAAAAAGTTTTGTCCTTTATTTTGTAATGCTATTCAGCCAATGTTCCTAATAGATTACGGAAATACATTGACTGCTCGCTCTGTAACATCTGAAAAGAGAATAGTGCACTGTACACTCACCGGCAATAACAATGGGAGACGTAGATCCTAAAACACTCGCTTCCCTGCAAGGCGAACTATAAGGCAGCGGTAGAAGTTGTCATTTAAAATTTGCCATTAAAATCCACTTTTCGCCGTAGCGTTAGGCAACACACATAACGCCTTGCGGGAAGCGAGCATTTCAGGATCTAGGCCCATTTTTATGGAGGTTGCTGTACCTAGGAATTTTTAAATCAAAGACGTTAATCCCGTTCCGAATGAAGCCATTCTCGATAAAGATAGACTGAAACAATAGGTGCAGTTTAAAGCAGGGACCTGTAACGTAACCCAACTTGTAACGCTGTCAAGTTACGAACGGAACTATCGATATGCGTTACAATGGCATTGGCGTTCCACACAGTACCGGACAGATTGGACCTACCTACAACCTGGGTAAATAAGGCGTACCGTTACTCAACGACCCATTCGCTTCAGGTACTGAGTGGAACGGGTCTCGGATGGAACGGGTACGATCGTACCCGTACATACTGTACCTGAACGGTGGTTACCGGGTACGAAATGGAACCACAAGTTGGTAACCGGTACTGAAGCACTATGACTAGCGCTTCTTATTAAAATACCGGCACGTGGATAGAAATGGATGAAGCGGGTAACATTTGTAACAGGAACTTACAGTACGTATCATAACAGTTTACTGTCAATCAAAATTCCACAGCAGCAAATGGAATACCGATAAATATACACTTCTTTGTTTAAAAATTATTATAATAACTTTAGAAAAAAGTAATTCGTGATCTTTCTGGATATTATTTATCCGAAAAATATGTATAAATACTATCTAGTTTATCTTTCATTAATTTGTTAATAATGGTATCAGCTATGCAAAAATTTCGAAGACCGTCACTCTGGCAAACTATTAACAATATAAACAATTAGTTTCAACAAGCTCATGTATATTATACTAATTACAACGACCTGCGCAGAAGGTCGATATTCGTCATTCAGGCAACCTGTTACTAGGAGGCATGTGCAGTAGGCCCCATTACTTTTAAAATAGGTAGAGAAGTGAAATTGAGTTTGACGGTAGATTATGCTAATTAGAGCACGGCAAATAAACATGATTGTGGAAAACCGGAAGTTGATGGATGCCATATTGAAAAATGTTACTTCTTAAGATAGAGAAGTGAAACTCGGTTCAACGGCAGCTTATGCTAATTAAAGCAAGGCAAATAAACATGATTGTGGAAAACCGGAAGTTGTTGGACGCCATATTGAAAAATGTTATTTTCTAAGACAGAGAAGCGAAATTCGGGTTGAAGGTAGCTTATGGGAATTAGAGCATGGCAAATCAACGTGATTTCGGGAAAACCGGAAGTTGTTGGACGCCATATTGAAAAATGTTATTTTCTAAGACAGGAGTGAAATTCGGCTTGAAGGTAGCTTATGGGAATTAGAGCATGGCAAATCAACGTAATTCCGGAAAACCGAAAGTTGGTGGACGCCATATTGAAAAATGTTATTTTCTAAGACAGGGAAGTGAAATTCGGCTTGAAGGTAGCTTGTGGGAATTAGAGTATGGCAAATCAACGTGATTTCGGAAAACCGAAAGTTGTTGGACGCCATATTGAAAAATGTTATATACAGCAGTGAAATTCGGTTTGATGGTAGCTTATGGTAATTAGAGCATGGCAAATCAACATGATTCTGGAAAACCTGAGGTTGATGGATGTCATATTTAAAAATGTCATTTCTTCAGATAGAGGACTGGAATTCGGTTTTATGATATTATGGATATTACTGCATTGGAAATCAACATGATTAGGGAAAACCGGACGTTAACGGAAAAAAATTACTTTAATATTCATCTTTCCTTTGGTGGTTGCTTATGTTAATTAGAACATGGTCAATTTATATGATATTATAAAACCTAAAGTCGATGGACAGCATAATGAAAAATGCATTTTATTAAGATGAAGAAGTGAAATTCGGTTAGATTATTGCGCTTGCTAATTCGAACATGGACAATGCATATGCTGTCTGTAAAACTGGAAGTTGATAGACGCCATGTTGAAAAAGAAATACTTTTGAGTGTCGATTTAGTTTTTATTTATTAAAAATTAAATATGAATTCCATCAAACTCAGGTTTTCCAGAATCATGTTCATTTGTCATGCTCTAATTCCCATAAGCTACTATCAAGCCAAATTTCACTCCTATACCTTAGGAATCAACGTATTTCAATATGGCGACCACCAACTTCCGGTTTTCCGGAGTCATATTATTTGCCATGCTCTAATCTACATAAACTACCATCAACCCGAATTTCACTCCTCTACCTTAAGAAATAACATTTTTCAATATGGCGTCCATCAACTTCCGGTTTTCCGCAATCATGTTGATTTAACATGCACTAATTAGCAAGATCTACCACCAAATCGAATTTCACTTCTCTAACTTAAGAAGTAACGTTTTTCAATATGGCGTCCATGAACTTCCAGTTTTCCACAATCATGTTGATTTGCCATACACGAATTAGCATATGCTACCGTCAAACCGAATTTCACGTCTCTTTCTTAAGAAGTAACATTTTTCAATATGGCGTCCATCAACTTCCGGTTTTCCACAATCATGTTGATTTAACATGCACTAATTAGCAAGATCTACCACCAAACCGAATTTCACTTCTCTATCATAAGAAGTAACGTTTTTCAATATGGCGTCCATGAACTTCCGGTTTTCCACAATCATGTTGATTTGCCATACACGAATTAGCATATGCTACCGTCAAACCGAATGTTCAAGAATTCAACAATGAAAGTTTTAAAATGAAGAGTTACGTGACATATATTTTCTGATCCATTCAATACCCATTTGATTTGTTGAAAATAGGTTTTGTTACAATTGTACCCGATCCTAAAGTTTCAGGTATACCCATCATGAATTTGTACCGGTATGATTCTAAGGAGAGGTACGTACCGTAACGGAACCGGCATTCACAGAAGGAACAAGTTCCATGATTTCTGGTACGGGTATTTTAACGTTCCACTCTGTGTACAGAAAGCTGTCGTCCCCGAAGCACTCGCGGGTACGAACGGAACGGTATAGCAGAAGCGTTACTGTTCGCCTTACCAAGAGGTTCTGGTATTTTAATTGGAACGGTCCACAGCACTTGGGCCGGTACGCGGTACGGAAATAACGCAGAACGGTGACAAATACCAACGAATTGCGTTACGTTACAGGTCCCTGGTTTAAAGTAGGCCCAAATCACTGTGCAATGTGCCTTTACCGGGGATCGAATCCGGGGCACCTTGATTACAGGGTCTGTATGGGCGTATATGAATCAATTATAGGGTGTCTCGTGTACGTATTCTAATAATATATTCAGGCTCCAAGAATCGGGTAAAAATTCCACTACATTTAAATTCGGATAGTTTTGTATTTGGTTGATATGACTTGCGATTCAACATATTATCCGTAGAGTGAGCAAAATTTTCATTTGACGGTGAATTCTTCCTTATTCGATTCAAGCTGTAGTTGATTTATGAAACCTAGTATAAGTTTGTGATTCTGTTCCCTCACGAGTCACTCATAGCATTTATTTCAATACAAATTGTAAATGTGCTGAAACATGGCATCAAATTTTAATTGGAGCGAGCAATTAGAAAGTTATTTTTACTTGCCGCCTGACCTCAAACCACTATCTTATCTCCGAATGTTCTCGGTTCGAGTTCAGGTCGCATGTTCTGTTCTTCCGGGATCCCTTTATTACAAAAGACGACGTTACTACTACCCCATCAGGCAGACCCCTTTTTAATTTATTCAATGCATACTCATGTTGAAATTCAACTGTTATTTACTTTCTTTTGCAAATTCGATGCACAAGACTATTTAATATTTCATGTATGTATAATTTCAAATGCAATTTTCACACTTTTGACGTAATTTTCATCAGGCCTATATTACATCAGGATGTCTACCAGTCAAGAATGTCAAGAAAAAGTCAAGAAATCAACAAGTAGGTCAAGAAAGTCAAGAAGAGTCAAGAAATTATGCTTGTTCTCAAAAAGTTTTGCTACTTTATACAGTGTAGTGAATTTACAGTTATCCTGAACTGGGATTTCCAAAAAATTGAATATTTGGAAATGTAAAATTGCATTTAGTTGTTGTTAAGGTTTGTTCACATTGTTTGTTAAGAATTATATTCTTGTATGCGTGAAGTTTTGTAAAAATATTAAATTATGTGGCCATTCCCCATCCAGGAAGGAGTCTGAAACATTAATTTTCACATGCATTAATATAAAGCAAGGCCAGATCTCTTCTTAAAGTAGCTAGAGCTTCAGTTTTCATCTTAACCGACCTTGTGGTAGTAGTTTTACATTGAATAAAAAAATATTTTCTTAATTTCGAACTATTCCTAAATAGGGGGCGATTAAATAAATATTAAGAAAACGAAAAAGCAGGAAAAAGAAAAGAAATGTCAAGAAATAGTTTGTTATATTGGAAGAAGTTTTTGGAGAATCGTGTCGGGTAGAGATCCTTGAAATCTCCCCTTCAAGTTGTAAAGGAGGTGATTCCTTCGATTCGCTGAGTCTGCATACGAACACAGCTTTGAGTAACAACAGCAGAAGGGACGTCAAAATTAAACGAAGGAGGAGAAAAAGGAACAACACTGCGTTTGATCGCAGCTGCTCCCAGGCGACGCGGGAAGCGGAATATGAGGTCTGTGTAAAGCGAGAAGCTTGTTTGATTGTTCGTACTCCAACGATATCAAAAAGTAGTCCCGTTAGTATGCTTTGAAAAGCCACCCCATTATTCCATTTCCATCGATGCACGACGCACGTCTCCAGATTGCCAATTTCGTTCTCTCACAAAAGAAAGCAGGCACATCGGATCCGCGAGTCTTGTTTCTGAAAACTACGCTTCTCGATATTCATTTTTCAATCCCCCCACCACCACCAAACAGTTGAATCAAACGAACTGATGCGAGCGCATTCTTTGGTCCGTGTCTGCCGAGAGTCCCCCCCCCCCCCCACCAGCTTCCTTTACCTCGCAGAACGAAATATGGGATTACGTGCAGCCATGCTTTATCAAAGCTACAATCTTTTGATAGCTTCTTCTGTATGACATGATTAGCCCTTTTCAGGGATACAACGTTCAGAACGAATCATCCTCGAATTGGTGGTGCTACACCGGCAACTGTGTTTATGGAAAAAATTCTAAATGTTTCAGATAATAAATGAGAAATGTTACTACTAGTTAGCAAATAAGTTGATATTGTTGCTGTTAGGTTTTAAATTCCCAACAATCACAAAATATATAAATTCTTGTAATAAATAAAATACAGAAATCAACTTATGAGTATCGTATATTACACCATATCCCATAATAATACAACATTTAAAAACAGTAACAGTGATAGTGAAATCTCCTTCTTCTTATCAAAGATTTTTATCGTGACAATTAAATTGTGAATGTTACAAAAATGACAGTCAGATTAATTGACACTTTTTAAATGACCAAAGTAATGAATATAGACAGGATTTTGAAGATTTTTTTTTAAAAAACTTTATTTTTAAAAGCATGCCTCGCCTGCTTATAAATACATTGAGACAATTTTTAATGATATGATTATAAATTGGTTATAAATTGCATTAAGCATTCAGTTTGGATGTAAACATTATCTAAAATGAAATTTCAATTAAACCCAGTAATTTATCTAAAAAATTAATTAATATTTTTGCTTTGTACTTAATCCTCTTGAGTAGTTTTGACGAAGATGTATTGATTGATTGGTTGATATTCCTCTTCGCTTTTCTGCCACTTTTAGCTAATCGCGAAGATGAGGATTAATTGTGACAAGGCGAAATTGAGAAAAACACAAATTGACAGCACAAAACACAGGCCCCAGAGAAGATTATACTGGTCGTGAGTCCAGTTGCCAGAGTCTCGTTAGTCTGTAAAAAGCAGTCCAGAGCATACTTGGAAATGATGTTGACATTTGGGTGTCTTCAGAAAGTGTCACCCCTTACATCCCACGAAGATGTATTGTATTTATGGTTGCATCGCGAAGATGAATGATGAAACATGTTTTTGTATGGATTTCAACCTAAGCTTCCTGGATTTAAAAACCTATAATACTTTTTTTTGGCACGAAAACAAACACAATATCTTGTTATTCTTTGTGATTACATTTTTCCCCGCCATTTTCAGTGTAACTAAGCAGATTGAAGGCAATTTTTTTTTTTATCAAAAGCGGTCCATCATTCATAGTATTAGTTACTGTGAAATTACATTTTTGTGTATCATTGTCACAATATGCACACCGTTTTGCAATCGCAAAGCCATTAACATTTATGAATGTTATTGTTTGTTGCTTCTCAATTGTTCGGCAATTGGTAAATAAGCCTCGTAGTGACCAATGGAGTTTCCTCCGTTCCCTCCAGAAACCAAGCAACAGCTGGTAAAAGTTTATATATAAACCACCTTGTTGTACATTCGAGCGTTCTAACAAAGCGACATCGAACCTAGGCAACTGAGCAGGATCCAGGCGAAAACAATTGACAATCTCTTTTACGATGTAGAACGTCGTACAATCATGATGGCAGGCGAACCAATTTTCCTGTTCTCGTGAAATCAACGCCGTGTACAAGGGCTCTGCGTAAAGTACAATTTCGTCTCCGCAGAACGGCGTTGTATTCCAGCGCAGCACATAAACGTCTTCGTTGATGCTCTTAGCGCATTGGCGGAGTGTTATGTCTCCATAAACTCTCCCTCAGACGATGTTTGGCCAGCCTGTTTACGGAGAGTCAATATTTATTGCAAGCAAGTACATCTCTACAAACTTGCCGCAGACTGTTCTAGACAAGGTGGTAAATCTGTCTATGGGAAAGTTGGCAGATTCTACAATCTACTTTTCCTGTCCACACATTTACATTGCTATTTTCGGTTTTTATTATTTTACATCGTTTTTCTGCAATTTTTGAAACCATGGGGATGAGTGATGATTAGTTACATGAAATTAATGAATGAAAACTCACTAAACACCCACAGCAAGGTCGGGTTCTAAGTTTAATCTTATAATATCTCACCTATGATGAACAACTTATTTTAGTACTGTAAATAATTAAATTAAATCAGATTATTGTTATTATTGATAGCAGTAAACTAATCAAAATGTCAACCTCCCATTCTGCAGACTAACGATGCAATGGCGTCTGGACCTATGGCAAGTATAATCCTCCATGGGACTTGTGTTGTGTGCTGTCCATATACGTTTGCGATTGCCTCTTAATCTCTATCATTTTATCACCATTCATCCTCATCTTGGCAATTAGCCACAAGGGTCTCCCCGATGGCGTAGCGGTAGCGTCGTCGCCTTGTTATCAAGGGGTCTCGGGCACGATACCCGGTGGAGACACATAGTGGTTCGGATCCCACTTTGAACTGTAGGTCTAGTCCCATTTAGCCTTAGTGTGCATAAAGTAGACTTAAAGTATAAACTCAATCAAGCAATGTGCCAAAAGTGGCAGAAACTCGAAGTAAAACAAAACAAAATCAAAGATGGTTGTGGCCGTACAGGCTAGCTCTTTTCTCCCTGGGCCGCTTGGTTGAAGCCGAACAATAAGCAGTTGGGGACCAAGCCGTCCAGGGTTCGATGCCCGGCTGTACCTGCACGGTGCACATAAACAAATAGAAAATATTGTTGAGACGGGGGAAAAGGATGGGGTTGCATATGAAATTATAGCGATTTGATTGATGGACTGTGATATGTGAATATGTATTATGTTAAGGATCTCTACATGATATGAGAATTGCAAGTCCACACCTTAATTTCAATTCCGGTCACACTTACTGTCTACTTACTGTCCACTGATGTATATATTGTCTGCCGTTAGGGAACATGGTTGTCACAAGTGTCCGTGGTGTCAGTCGCACTGCGGCATGGAACTCGGACCGAATTCTTCTTCTTCCACTGGCACCGTTACACCAGCGGCTGCTTCCTGAGGTGTCGAACGCACTGCCCTTGGACGACGTAGGGACACACTTTCTTCTCACCAAAGTTCTGTACACTGAGCACGTACATGCAATATGCAAAAGTTACATGTCTCGTTCGTAGCGAAAACTGTCCCGTTCATCGTAAATCAAGTGTTAAATGCTATGCTCTGAGCATTGACGGACACTGACTTCTAGACAGAATGTTCAGTATAACTCTTTTAACACGGACTCTCGGCCAAACCTCTTGACAAAGACTTTCGGTACAACCTCTAGACACACACTTGTCACCTGAATTCTCAACACCGACTCTTCTGTCTAGCTTATAGACGCACACTGAAGCGCCAAAATTCACCGTTGGGTTAGGTTGTTTTGTCCATGTCCAGTTTCTATTGGCTGACGTGGAGGAGGGGGTTGGTTGCAGGGAAGAATGGAAATATTTCACGTTGGGGAGACAAAGGGGCTTCTGGGAGAGAGAGCGTAAATATAGCCGTCGCCTTTTGTGGGCAAGGCAAATGACCTTTGCTTGGTTTCTCTGAGACTGACGGGGATTTGGAGACGTGCTGAATGTTCTATAATAATAATAAATAGTGTACACATATGGAAATACGGGTACATGGTGATAAACACAAAGCTGGTGAGTGAATAAATAGGCACATACACAAACATGTTATCCACCCAAACGCATACTTAAAAAAAATCATCTGGGGTGATGTTAATTGTATAAAATTAAAAAAATCAGTTCTCGAAATCTGGCTACGTTGCAAGCCGAAAATTCTTAAAATTTTCATTCTTTCGTACAGAAAATTTCACGTCACGGATCGCAGAAACTTGTTTTCCCAATTTGGTTATTTTTATGTCGTTTCATGTAAATAGCAATAAGATGGAATGATTAGATGAAACGGACAGTTGAACATTCATAAGTAGGGATAGGACTTTCATGACTTAGCATATTAATTTTGGTAAGGGTGATGTGTTCCCTAAATATATAGGAATTCATATTATGAAGAAACTAATTGAATTAAGGCGCTTCTTAAGGGCATATTTTGGCATATGTGGCCATTTCTGCGTGATATAGCATATTCAGCATATTTTCGCTTTTTCAAGAAATATACAGTCATTTTCGAAGTGGATTTGTTCTTACTCCCAGGTTCACTCGAGGGTTTATTATTTTTATTTTACTGCAGCAAAATCTTTTTCATTTTCATTTGAAAATTTACAGAAAGTATTCATTTTGGATTGCAACTCAGGGCCCATGAAGTGAACTAAAAATAGTACGAATGTGAAAATATCTCTGCATTTAGATACTGATGTTTGAAACAGTCCATTTATAAGGGCATACTTTTCAATTATAGTGCATATTTTGAACAATTTTAGGTCATAAGAGCATATTTTATTTTGCATATTTTGGTGATTTTTAGGTCATAGAAATCCTACCCCTATCCATAGGCCATTACCTGAACCCAGAACAATTAGAGTCGATATTGCATAACTATATAATAGGTTGAGTCAGTGGAGAAGACGCCACGTCGTATATATCGACGTGTAGATGCCGCGGCTCCAGGAAACTCCTGCCACTGGATGGGGGTTCCGTTGTCGTCCGGTAGGTGGCAGTCGCATCGTAGGTTTGGGTGAAGCAGTGCGAGTGTGAGCCGTGTGAAATGCAGACGTGTAGGGACTTGCCGTCCGGCATAACATGGAGGCCAGTAAGGAAGAGGAGCAAGCAGTCGTGCGTTTTCTGGTGGCGGAAGGTGCTAGTACGCGAGACATTCACCGTCGAATGACGGCGGTGTATGGGGAACATTGTTTAAATCTGTCGCAGGTGAAGGAATGGGTTTGGAGGTTTCTCGAAGGAAGAACGTCACTGCAGGACGATCCAGGACCTGGACCATCTGTCACTGTCGCAAATTACCTCGCACAGCTCACACTCGCACTGCTTCACACAAGCCTGCGACGCGACTGCCATCTACCGGGCGATAACGGAACCCCCTTCCAGTGGCTGCAGGAGTTTCCTGGAGCCGCGACATCTACACGTCGAGATATACGAGGTGGTTTCTTCTCCACTGACTGACCCTAATATTTCCCGTTATCAGAAGTTATCTTGCCCTTCAGTTATAAAAGTTCACATTTTACGTTTTATTATTATTACTATTATTTTACAAATCAAAGAATTGAAATTGAATTTAATATACCATGGTGTTGAACTTACCTGAGTCCGCTTATCGAACTGCAATCTGAATTCGATTTGCTTCCTTTCCATGAAAATCAATCACTTTGTTAATGAACAGTTCTTTGTTTTTTGCACTATTTTAATAGTATAAGATGCCACTGAATCTTTGTCTTTCGTGTCAGCCCTCGATCATGTTTTTAAGCTACAATTTCACTATTCGAATTACATCAAGTTTTTCCAGATATCTCAGGGGAAAAATGCTCCCTGCCCCTCCCTCTTTCTACGGGCGTCCTTGAAAATTAACCTAACGAGTGAATTTTAAGCATTTATTCAATAATGCTTTTATTTCTTTAAAATGTAACATCTGTAGAAAATATATTGTGTCTGAAATCTTATTTTTTAATTTACCAACTCTCAAAACATATACAGTATGCGCCAAAATATACAGTACTGAAATGAAAAGATGAACAAAAGTATAAGACATGTTACAATGTAGTGACTGGTCTATATGCAACCCAAATAACAATTGTGCCTTTTGGTTTGCATAACTGTCAGGAAACCTAAGGTTAGGTTAGGGCATGTGGAGTGGACGATTTTCATTTGGGTTGCATATAGACCAGTCACCTTTTTCAAACTCGGTCCACCTTCACGACCGCTTCCGTATGAGCGGAAATAATGCTCAACTATGAATACTTTTTCCTCCGTCGAGAGACCCATTTCCAACAAACAACTGCACAACACAACTTCCTTTTCACTACTGCGAACACGTGCAGCTGGAGCTATGCCCCGTCGACAAACGCAACCACGTGTTCGAGATGTGCGAGTTTCAGTACTGTATATTTTGGCGCATACCGTATTACGAAACTAAAGCGAATACATTACGTGGTTTCTAAATATTCGACTACCTTTTGGTTTTCTCTTGAAAAATGGTATCTATTTTGAAAATCATATAAACCTGAAATGTCTACCCAAGAAAATTTTGAGGTAAAATATCAGAAGTTATATTCGTACAGTATATTAGAGCACCGCAATAGAACACCCGAAGTAGGACAGAAAAGTGGATAAATTGAAGTCGAGCTCTGAAATATTTGAAGCACTCGAAGTACCTGTCTCATTTTCTTTCACGGACGACCTGCCTAGCGTTTCCGCTCCCCGCACTCGCTATATTAGTCAAAGCAGAAAACAAGAGCACTCGAAAATTTTCCAGCGATCGTGCAGGGGTAGAGGGAGTGATTGCCTGTCAAGGAGACCCATTAAAGTGTTACTCGTAATTAGGGCAAACATGGCCCATAACCTGAAAGTGATTCAATAAGAAGACCTTTTAAACAATTTCCTTTGGAGCAAAATGGAGTTACGTTTTTCATTTGGACGATCAGGCTGCTTTGAAAAGGTCATTCGCTGGACTTCTGTCCATATCCTGCGCTAATAAGAATCTTTGGTGGTGTTTGTTATGGGTAAGTTGAAAATGCTAGTAAGGACCAGTTGATTGCTTTTGTTTCCAAGGCAAGTCGGTTGGATTGCATGACTAACTAACTCTCTACTCTTCTTTAACCCGAAGGTTTATGGCTACAGAAACACAAGTATTACATCTGTCTCTATCCTGGACAAGGCCAATCCAATCTTTCCCATCATTACAGATGTCCTTTAGGTCCATATTAACGTTATCCCTCCATCTTCGTCTTGGCCTTCCTACAGGTCTAGCATTTTTACCTTGGGAATATCCATGTCCTCATATTGCTGATTCTTGAGATCTTTTTTTACAGTGCAAGAGTTGTCAGCTCTACACCTACCCCAACATGAATGGAGGACCGCACCTGTCGTTGGTCAGCGGATGCCTCGGATCTAACTGGGAGGACAGCATAGTAGTCCACCAACCCTACCCCAACTCTGTTCATTGTGGGACGGTCATAGAGCCATGGCAGGACAGCTCTATAAATCTCAACAACAATTTTGACCATTTAACTCTGTTGGTTGATTAACTGCAGTGAACATGCCACTGGGCGATGGGATTGTGACATCCATGTACAACATTAATACAGAATGTGTAGTAATCTCACTGAGAGCATTCAGACCGAAGCGACAGGCGAGAAATGACATTGAAATCTCAGGAAGATTTCACATGGAAGCGACACGTGCCGCTTGAGGATTTCGCCAATCGAACACAGGCTTGTGCGGCCTGTCATGCCGCTACTGTATGAAACGCTGTTGATTGGCTCGTTCCCAATCATGTGTCACTTCGGCGTGAGATCTCACTCGCGCCGAAGCGGCAAGCGGCATGAGTCCCTTCAGGCTAAAACAAGAGCAGGCATCAGTGACTGGTTGGTTATCACAGATCGCTACGATGTCAAGAGGTTTCAGGTTCGAATTGATTGTATTTTGTTGTATTACTGTAATGTATCATGTTCGCTTATGGTTATTAATTCTGTGAAGGTGTTGGTTTAAACTACGATTACATACTCTATTATTGTTATTATAAATTGGGCTTGAGTAGTAGTAGTTATGAACCATCGTTTCAGTTGTTGGAGAATGTGAGAAGGTCTTGCACTTTTTGTTTACAATGACGAACAATTTTATTCTATGCAGCAAAGCAATATAGCCTATGAAATAATCTCGTGGTCGATGGCTCATTGATTTCCACATGTTATTGCCGACAATTCACCTTTTCCGAATAATTAATGGTTGAAAGGGAATGCAAGCCAGCGGGTACGAGTTTAAAATGGCACTTTTTCATTCGTTCACTGTAAATAATTGTTACTGTAACCATGTGATGTGCGTGTAGGTTACGCATCGACAACGTAGAATTATAATGTAGGGGATATCACTGGTGACGACGCTAGATGTGTCCTTCCTTTTTCTTTCTTATTTCTTCTAGTGATACGTCGCACTCAATGTAAATCTTTTAAATTATATTATTCTAATATTCCAAAGCTTACAGCACACGTTGATATACTCTTAACAGTGAATTCATCCTTCAAACACAGTAGTATGTAGAAATAAATGAACATTTTATTGGAGCCATATGAAATGAATTTATTTTTAACCACAATTCTACAATTGCTAATGTACTGTCATTCAAGGTAGTATTTAAGTATAATGTAAGGTTGATGCTTGTAATACAGGGTGGTTACACGTCGGGAATTCTGCGAGAATTTATCTCCGTAGACATGAAAATTTGCAACTTATATTAATAGAAATCCCATTGAGTTTATACACATTTATAAAAGCCCCGAGGCAAGTTTTTCAGTTAGGCTCTTATTTTTTATCGAGGAAGAAAAAGAATGTGTGGATAATAAAGCAGAATTCTCTCATTCAGAATATTTGGTTATTGTCTTTTGTAGAGTAATCTATGACAGACGGAAGATTATGCAAGGTAAGTTACCTTGAAGTTGATTAGCTAAATTCGAGTTTGAAATTCTTACACAGTTAACAAATTTTCGAATAGCTTATTCCGCAACATTTGTGACTTGTGTTTGTAGGAGTCTTGAGTATGTGAAATGGCAAATGTAAACTCCGAATCTTAAATTTAATATTTTAAATATACACACCGTTTAATTAAATTGAATATTTTTTTGGTTATATTGCAATACACATACCCTTTATATATTGGTAATATATTTGTGTGTGTATGTGTGTGGGTGGTGAGAGGCGGTAATACGTAAGGTTGAAACAGAGAAAAAAATCTGTCTGCACCCTTGAATTTTTGGAAAGTTCCCTTGAAAACCGGGAATTGTACTTAAATCTCATCATGGTTATAGTAGAGTGACCACTCTGTAATACTATAAATGAAGTGTATGTAGGCAGTGGCGTAGCAAGGGTGGGGCGAAGTGGGCGACCGCCTTTGGGGCCTCGCGTCTCATGGGGTTGATACAAAAAATTAAATAGAAGTGAGGGGGGGGGGGGAAAGACGGAAAGACGGAAATTTTTGTAGGCAATAAAATTCAAACGTTCTGTTTTTATCTGGATTTAAATACGTCAAATCAGGGGCGTAATATACAGGCGGGCGATCTCTAAGCCTAAGGAGGCCCGGGAAAAAGTAACTCGTATTATTGTCAAATTTCTCATGTGAAACATTCACGCAAAAATTCACGATAACTTGCATGGAAATGTTTACTCATTTATTCTTTTCTGGAATAAAATTCAATTTGGCTTGTCTTCTCTTCTTTCTCACGACCTGGCACTCCCGATTTTAATATGTTAACAATAAAGTACCTTCAACTGCCACGAAGCAAGTGCGAGGCATTTGAATGCTCTGGTTGTTTGCAACTCAAGAAGGCAATGGGTCATATAAGCAGTTCTGCAGTTCTTCCTTCCTTCATACAGCCTCATATTTCAGCTCCCGGAAAACAAAGAAAGATATTTTTAGAGTGAGTGAAATAATTTTCTTCAGTAATTTATTATTATTTAAATATTATAATTTGCTGACGTATCCTTGAAGATCTTGTATCGATTCACATTGAGATTTCAAATTTAAAAACGGATGGGGGGCCTCGCGATATGTTGCTACGCCACTGCATGTAGGTATTTCTACACCAGAATTCCTAGGGAAAGAGTGAGTTCAGCATCTCTAAATTCATGCGTAAAATTGGGAAAAATCATGTTTTAGTCCACCATCTTAAAACTTGGCAACCGATTTTACACCAACGTGACGCCAACAAAGAAATTCAAAAACCTTGGTACAAAAATTTCGATTCCGAAGTTGTAAATTTGCGACAGTTAGAATGCTAATAGTTTCCTTTGTTACCAGAACCTTCTAAAACGTTCCACCGAATGGAGCAGTTCTTTCGGCCGGAAAAAAAAAAGAAGTTTGGATGAAACGATAAATCTCGTGTTTCTTTTGTTTCTCCCGAGGTGTGAATGTGTTCTTGACGTGTTCACTTTTCTTCATTTCGTTCATTCTGACCTTTTCTTTCCTCTCCTATCCGGACGTGGAAGAAACAGAGAAAAAGCTATTATAAAGTGGTAGTTTGAAGAATCGGAGATCGGAAATTGAAGGGTCCACCTATTAGAACCTCGCCATTGCTGACGGAAGGATCGAAAGTCAATTTTCTTTCCTCTTTCCCCCTTTTTGTTTGTGGGCGAAAATGGAGGAAAGGGGTTGAGGAGAGAAAACAAGGGTGACACAACCAACACAATTTCATTACGCGAAACTTCATTATTTGAACTTAAACGGTTTTGTAGGTCGAAATAGAAAGGAGAAGTACCTTCGGAATAATGCAATTTCGCGTCACTGGGAAAAAAAATGGTGGCGCCCGTTGTTCCTTTCTTTACCTTGGCGGACCGGAAATCGAATTAAGGTGCTTGTTCCGGCGAATAGATGTTTCGGAACTTTTATAACCAAGCCTGATGTCATTACTGCTTCGTCGTGGAATGAACAAACCAAAAACAAGCAGCGCTGCTTTTTGAGGCTCTGCAAGAATCAAATGATGCCCAAGTTCCTCAGATGTAGCAATGGACCGATGCCTTTTCGCACGTCATTTGATTTTATTGTTATTTTTTTTAATATGAATGTCACAGTGGGGTTCCTGATTCTGAAGCGTTGCCAAAGAAGAAATATTAGAATGAATAACTTGATTACATATAGATTTAGCCCTTACATTTTCTTCAGTTGAGAATAATAAGCATGTCCAAAACCTGGCGTACGCAGAGAGGAGCTGAGGGGGCTACAACCCGCTCCAAAATTTTGAGAAAATCAACATTTTCAAATTAAAGCCACGAAGAACTCGGGGAAAAAAAACAGCGTTTTAATACAAAGCTCTTTTAAAATAAACCCCGGTTGCGATTTTTGAGAGTAGAAAGCTCTAAATATACGAAATATCTTATTGTGTATACCGCACCCCTAGAAAGCAGCTATGTACTATTCACCTTTGCAATTGCAGCTCCTCCCGAAAAAAAAACCTGCTTACGCTAGTGTGCCCAACAGTAATATTTATTCACCACATAATACCCGCAAAGCCAGTCTGAAATTTTATCGAGTTCTTTCCTCGGAAACGTTTCTCAAAATATTATTATTTTATACATAATGTTAACATTGTTATTTATATTTGCGTCATATTCTAAGTCGTGCATGCATTAATCAGTTTTAAGCTTTGTTATTTATCATAATTAATTAAGCATTAATTTTCGAGACGACTACCAATGCAAAATTGATTCACAACAAACGGTAAACAAGTAGTTATTTTCTAAATTTAAATTCACTACATGGCAACTCTTTGGAGGGTTTGGGGGGGAGTCCTTTGTTTACACCCTTTTCCTTTGAAACTAATGGGCATTCTGAGACAAGGTCATAGTCGACCATTGGTGGATGGTTGCAGAGCAGCTACAACAATGAGGGCCACAATAATAAATGAAATACAGATTTAAAAAATGAAGTAGGTTAGATACACATCCCTTGACATCTACTTCCATGCTATGAACCTATATACCCACTGGCGTATGCAAAAGGGGCTGATGGGGCTACAGCCCCCTCCGAAATTTTGAGGAAATCAACATTTTTAAATGAAAACTGTGAAGAACTCGGGGAAAACCAGAGTGGTAAGTGCAAACACCCCTTAAAATGACCCATTTTGGGATTATTGAAAGTGGAAAGTTTGAAATATACGATATGTCTTATTGTGTATACCGTTCCCCTAGAAAGCAGATGTATACTATCCTCCTTTATAATCCCAGCACCTTCCGAAAAAAAAAAGAAATCCTGCTTACGCCAGTGTATAGCTATATCTAATATCATTATAGCCATTTGATAAGCGAGCAAATAGCAACAAATGCTTTCTAACACAACAACTACAATCTGGTGTGCGTTTTGTTAATAATAGGGCTTGATTTCTAGCTTGGTTTTCATTCCTTGCTGCGATTCTTTCTTCCTGGAACTACATGGTAGTCTCGCTTATCGCACAAGCCTCTAGCAACCTTTCCTTCTGACGTAGCGCCGATTGCTTTCGTTGTTAGGTTACATTTAGTTCTCTTAGCATAAATGCACTGCAAATGAATTATTTATGCTTAGAGAACTAAACCTAACGCGTTGACGTCATAAGACGAGGTTGCTAGAGGCTTGTGCGGTAAGTGAGACCCAACTACATGTGCCAAAACGGTAGATCCGGCTCCAGGTGCCAAAATGGCCCAAGACCGGAAGATGTATATAACCGTGGAATCATCTTCCAAGAGTTTAAGGAAGCATTTGACCGTTGCATGAAACATTCCCCGAGAAATTTAACGAATCGTTTCGCTGAACAGAATCACGAGAACTGCTCTCTGCATCGCTAAACCTCTTGGACTACACAGACGCTTGAAGAGAGGCAAAGGCTTTCCCTTCCATATGCATGGGAGGGCGTGCGGAGAGACTTGCTGGCAAAGGGAATTCATGAATTGTCTTGCGAGGAACGCCGCAAGGAGTTGCCTGTTAAAATTAGTTGCCCCCGTTACAACGTAATGAAGATAAAAGGCCCCGAGCTGGGAGATCGAGGTTGGTAACGAACCAAAATTACTCGGTGGCGGGTCGCGGGCTAAATCAAGTGACGTGCGTTGGTGGGGAAGTACACTCGCTCCCGGGATTTATGCTTCTAGAATTTATTTTAATCCCTCTTCGGGACAAAGAACTTTTGCCTCTGATATTCTAATTACTTTATCCCGAGTCTGAAGATTAACTCCCGCTGGAAAAGAAGCAAGATGAATGAGGGAAGCGGTTGCAGAGCAAACTTATTCATGTTACTGCAGATTGGGGTCGCGTGGCAGATCCATTGGCGTTTTCTATGCGCTGCGGTGCCAAGTAGGGCAAGGGGAGTGTTTGCCCCTCTCTTTTGAGCAAGCATCATCAGTATACACCTTTGTAGTTTCTGCTTAGCTCCACCCTGAGGCTCCATTAATAATGCAACCAGTTTTCTATGAATCTCAAGGTGATTGGGTATCTTTTCTGTAGTCAAGCCAATTAGAGAGAATAGCACGGCCATGAAAATAGGCGGCTGAGGAGAATTGTGCTGTTGCCACATATGGGGAAAGTAAAGCGAGATCGGGACAAAAGTCGTTTGTTACCGTGCAGTGTGTGGCAACGTCAACAGGGCTGTGTTGCCTAGTTCGAGCGTGAGGCCGACCTCTCTCTGTGGCACTTTTGTGTCACACTTGATGTTTCGAGCAATTACTGTCAGTTTGTATCGCATGATTACAAAGAACAACTTTTTTTTTTTTATTGGCCTTTAGAATGTATACACACATACATATTCATACATATATACATACACATATACACATACAGCACATATACATATCTAAAGGGGGAAACCTCCCGAAGTAGCCCGCCTCCACCCGCGTACTTTCGAGGGTATGCTCTCAATGTCCTGGTACCTTTAAATAAACCAGGACGTCAATTTCCTGAATTTAAACGGTTCCCCCGCCTTTTTATCCTACTTCTTCTCATCTTTATTTTCATACATAAAATACAATTACAAAAAAATAAAATAAAATACATGGAGATTCTATACATAGCTACATTTAATAATTTTTAGTTTGTATTATTTTAATAGACCGTTCTGGTGACCGGAACAAGTCTTAAAGATTTCTTGTAAATTTACTGTGCATTTGTATGATTGGTAGTTAATTAAATTTGTTAATAGTAGTTATGGATTAGTTTATGTTAGTTTATTGGTTAGTTTTAGTTATCGTATAGATAGTACTATAGGAAATGCTATGTACAGGAGGGACAACCATTCTGGTATCCAGAACTGTTTTAAGCTTGAGGGGAGAGTATGATGGGGTGAGAGTTTTGATTGGGGTGAATGATTGCTTGGATTAGTCTGCACGGACGCAAGTTCCCTGTCTGGTTTCCAGATCAGGCTTTATTGTAGTGTGTGGGGAGAATTTGCTATTTGGAAGTTAAATGCACTGAAATACTGGGCTAGTTCATTAATTTAGTGGATGTCGATTCCTAATATACACTTACTGTAAGAGGTTTTGTAGTTCCTTATTTATCTCGCCGTTGTTTCATTTATGTGTTGAGGACACACGCCCGATAAGATACCGGCGTCAGCACTACGTGTCAACTTGGTTATGCGACATGAAGCTGACTCTGCATTCCACGGGAGCGACAGTGGCCGTGCGAGGTTCAATGTCCGTGCAGACTGAGGCTGCTATGAGATCTCAGAATGAAATCACAGCCGCACAATTTAACGTGAATTAACGGGTACTAAGTTTTGATAGAATGCTAATTATGCGGAAACTGTAATTGTTAGATATGTAATAGATAAATAAATATGACATAAAAAACGCAAATAATTATATGTAGACTTGATAATAATAATAATAATAATAATAATAAAAAATTTAAAAAGGAAAAAGATAAACAAACTTTTATATTAGATTATATTAATTAATAATAAGTATATAAATATATGTTCATGGTTTTTACTACACTTACATTGTTAAAAAATTAATTTTAATTTAATTTGTTTGTTCGAAATTTCCTTTTATATTAAGTCTCTTTGGTGCCTACTGGATTCCAGCAGATTCCAAGTCTAGCAATTTTCAAGTTAAATTTTTAAGAGTTTATGGCCCCTCATCTTGGATGTATTATTAAAGAAACTTTAGTCACGATTTAATGTGGGGTTCTGATATTACTTTTAAAGTTGTTGTTTTTGTTGTTTTTTTCGTTATTATGCTATTGTATTATTTTATCCCTAGAGATGGTTTTTATGTCATTTTCATCTTCGACGACTTCTCTCCGGGCAACCTTCATGGCTCTCTCCAGGCTGATTGGACGGGGGTAACTCTCTCCTGGCGGCGGCTCCTCGTCTCCCAGTGGACACTCTGAAGTTTCTCCTTCGGGTTGAATCTTCCGGTGCTGACTCCTCTTCTTCCTGTGGTATCTGCTCCCGACGCGATTGTGACGGTCTCCGGGGAGGGGGTGTGGGGACTTGGTTTCGTATCCTGCTGCTTCTGCGGGGCTCCTGTTGAGGAGGGGTGGCTGGTGGGCGCCGGGTTTCCGGTTCCGTCAGGTACCTCCGCAACTCGATATTGGACACTAAATCTGCGAGGTCGCATAACTTATTTAAATGTTCGCTCCTTATCAGTTCGAAGATGTTGTTATTCGGCAGGTCTCTTCTGGCCAATATTATCTGTTCATCAGAGGCGGGGCAGGAAAAAACTCTATGTTCTGGCGTGTCTCTTTCCATCCGGCAGAGAACAAGTCTACAACGAGATCTTTCATTCTCTTAAACCTTCGAACACACGGGGTTGTGCGCCAACGGGGCAACAGCGTGATCTTCTGCCACCCGCCTGATTTCATGCCATGCGTTTAGGATGTTTCATTCACTGTAGTTTTCTCGAAAGCATATTAATGTATTTGAAGATAGGTATACATCATGTATGTGCATATTTATCCTCAACCTTTAGAATAAAAGTTGTGCTTATAGATCGAAGGGATCAGTGGTATGCCCAAGGGGGGCTGGTGGGTTTGGCCCAGTATTCCTAAAAAAAACGACAAAGGCAGGAAAAAGATGGCAAAATGAGACTGACTACGAAATAATAGAACACGTTAACCCTCTTTCGAAAATCCTGTGCACGCCACTGGAAGGGATACAGTATAAGCTGTGAGAAAGACTTGTATTTTTTAGCACTGGACAGTCTCACGATTCTTTAACTAGATCACACTAGGCGGCTCCTTTGGCACAGATTATTATATGTAGTCCTCCTATGGCTAAAATATTAACCATGGGGGGGTAACCCAAGGCAGGAATTCCCCCTCATCCCACTTTAAATATCACCCATGCTTGCACAGTGACTGTATTGAATAATGTTAAGTATGGGATCAATTATGAGCAACCGCCACCTCTCCGAACGTGCTTTTTACCCGTCTACTTCTATATTCCGCATGAGGTGATTTCTCGTGGACCAAGGACCATTTATTACATCCTTATAATCAGAAAGGCTCATCGAGACTACACGTACAGTTTAAAGCATGATTCCAACACTGTTTCTAAACCAGGAATACAACCTGAGACCCTTTGGTGATTGAGAAAACTACTCTTTCCGAACGACACGTGCAGGTTGTCGTGTCTCTTCGGTTGGAAAGGTTGCGTCGATTACTGAGGGTTCGCTTCAAAGCGACACGTGTCGCGTCGGTGTGAAGTGCCCCGAAGACAGTGGAGAGACACCCTTGTACTTAAAGCGAGTGTTCTCCGAGTATCACTGGAGCGTTGGAGACTTCAAGCACCTCCTAGACACCTAAAGGAAAACGTCGATTTCTTAGGAGAGACCAAGCTTAAGAAGGGCCGATCCAACCTTGTGGAACCCCGCTTTGAAACGGCGAAATCGCGAGTCTGAGCAACAAATTAGGCCCGCGTCCCTCGACTTGTACATAAAAGGGGTTGGCTGCTTGCCGAGCAGTTTCTCCGTTTCCGGCGGGGGAGTGGGAATCAGCTGACGATCCAGGGGTGGAATCGAAATCAGGCACCCGTCCAAATCCAGTTCGGACGTTCCTTTTACATCCGCGGTATTTCGTAATGGGGAAGACGACCTGGAGAAATCTGTGAATTGCGTGGCCATTTTTTCCCCCTTCTCGTCTCTGTAGAAGAACGAGGACTCCTGCGGGGGAAACATGGCGGGCATCTTAAGCGCGGCGATCCGAAAGAGATCAAACGCCGTCTCTTTATCCGGTTCCCACTCGACGTTAAGGGAATCATGAAACATTAATAGATACTTTGAGAGCACGTGAGGCAACCACTGCCGAGTATTCATTAAGCGAAACGCTCCGTCCCCCGCTTGTTATTCAAACGGCGTTCAAAGAAATGCTGGAGTGTTCGTGCGGCCGTTAAAAAGGGGGAGCTTCGAGGGATGAAAGAGCCTGGTGGGGGCGAGGGGAGGCATAAACTTCGAAAGAAGCCAACTCCCTTATTTGCGGAAGAAAATAAGGCTTCTAAACTTCCGCTTCTTGCACTCTAAACTTCTGACAAAACCATGTACGAGGGGTGTTCAAATTTAAACGACAGCCTCTACCTCTGAAGCAAGGCCGCACATAACGGTAGAGAAGGAGAAAGCGAGTAGGCGGAGAAAAGCAGTGTACGATGCTAAAACGCACTCTCATGCGTTCATTGGTTGAGGTTCCGAGTTCGATAACCGGTAGAAGCTCATAGTGGTTCGGATCCCACTTTAAACTGTAGCTGCAGTCACGATTATCCTATCTGTGCAAACCCTCGCGCATAGCCTTCTTTCTGTTCACTCGCTCCAGAGATTCATGGGACGAAGTGTAGTGGTGACGTAGTCGCCTTGTAATAGAAAAGTCCTGGGTTTGATACCGGTGGAGTCACTTATAGTGGTTGGATTGATTGATTTGGTTATCTTGTGTTGCTATTCTGCCACTTTTGGCTAATCGCGACGATGAGGATGAATGGTGATTAGGTGAGAGTGAAACTGATGAAGTGACATTCACAAATAACTTCTATACTATGCCTGGGACTTGAACTGGTGAGAACGAAAGCCTTAACGCGCTCAGCACGTACAAAGTCAAACTGAACATGATTTAAACGGCACAGTTTGCAAATCAGTTGAATTTGTGAACATACTGATCTGCAGCTGTACAGTACGGTAACTAGAGTTGACGAGCTGTATCTTTGCGGGTGAACCCTGCCCAAGCCCGGCTGCGCATTAGCAAGGGGGAGGAGCTACCGGCTGCGCGTCATTATCATTGCGTTCTGTCCTTGCTGTCGACCACCCAAAGGGGGATTAGGTGGCAACTACATAAACGAATCTCTCTCACACTCTGCACGGAGTAGCCAAGGCACCCGCAAAGATACACCTCGTCAACTCTAGTACATTGTAATTACCGACATATTGCTATCAAATTCTTAATTAACGTTAATTGGCAGAGATTAAACACCTTGGACATGATAATTGAAGGATCTCAGTGTGAAAATGCGGAGAACTATTGTGCCAATCATTGTGAAAAAAGGTAGAACTGTCTCACTTGCAAATTAGCAACCAACAATAGTGGTTTGTAAATTTTTCTCGCACGGAAGATGCATTGTTATTTTCAAGCTCCATTTTCCCCAGTTGTGCTCTATCACTTCTTTATGAAATAGTACGAACCCTAACAGTAATTGAAACGGTGTTGTTAGCTGATTATCATATTAAGTAAGGAGGATTATGAAATTAACTCACCACCTTGTTCACTGTGAAACAGTGGCCAAGATTTCGTATTAGTTTTTACGGGGTCAAGATGGACCAAATGTATGTGTTATAAAACTAACAGTATAACCGAAGATACAACAACTTGCTTTAAAACTAATTTTACTTTAGTTTGAACCACCGTCCTCCTGCACTGTTCTATTTCAAATAACCTTTTGTATGAGTAGTATCACTGAGGTTATTTAGTAGACTTATAGGTGATTTAGAGAAAGAAATTCTACATATTAACTGTAGCTCCATGTAGCCATTTTTTTAAAACTCTGAGTGAACATTTTCGGAGGTAAAAGAAGTTATTTGGTAGGGGGAAGGGCAGAATGTATCCCCCTCGTAGTGCGTAAATGCTATGAGTAATTGTGCATCTGAGCAAGATCGGAACTCTAATCTAAAAAAAGTGAAACTCTAATTGAAGAAGTTGAGGGGAGATAGTAAAGTGCCACACACGTAAATTTGCCGTTGCGTAGAAACGAATTTTCGTTTCGTCTCCCTCTCTCTTAGCATCACGTGTTCTACCCTGCTCGAAAACCTTCGCTATTGTTGCCATATTGTCATTCCATTCCTGGACACACTCGCGCAAACTTCATTGAAAACAATTGAACAGCGCTCCAGCTCGCGGTTCCCACCGGTCAGCAGGGACGGCAATGTGGCAATATAGCACGGCGTAGTCGTTGCTTCTTTTATGCAGTGCATGTTCATTGGCTAGCTAGTAACTAGTGTTGCCAACTGTAATAATGAAGCACTATTTCTGTCACGGAAGGGGAAAGCAGGTAAAGTGGCGGTGAGTTTTGTTGGATTGGAAGCACCATATTTTTATTTTATACTAAGTATTTGACCGGTTTGACGTTGTGTGCGTGTATTGCGTGTGTGTATGTAAAAGTGTGTGTTTGCTAATGAACGTTAAATTCCATAATGCCTCCAGTTCTGTCGAAGTTGAAATCAAAAACCTTGCATAGCCAAGCTCGGGAAATTCTAAGCAATTCAACTCTGGCTCCGGCAGGTGTTCTTGTAGAAATTGCATAGAGGAGGCTGTCATTTTTGCTGCTTAATGCGATACATATTGTTTTCTGTGTTAAAATTGCCATGCTTTGATGGGTGACCAAGTTCATAGCAGGGCCGGCGGAAGGGGAGGGCGAACCGAGCGGCAAAATTTGAAGAGAAGAAAAAAATAAGCCTATTGAAAACTGTGATCGAGCGAGATATTCTTTTGCGCTGAATAGTATTGAAATAGCATAAGAAGTCTCATTATTTATTTTATATTTGATGTTTTAGTTAGGAATATATTGATTTTCAATTTTCCGTTGCTGCGTAATGACCGGGGGGGGGGGGGGGGTCGAAATAGAGCGGCATCTACTGCCACCTCCCAGGGAGGCAAAATGACTAGCGCCGGCCCTGGTTCATAACAAAAGAAAAAGCCGCGCCTCTTATCATCTAGTGGCAGTATATGTACTTGTTATTGTTGTCGAAGCCGGCATCCTTTGTAAATGTACAACAAAGGCAACCGACTGTCACAGATCTCAGAGAGGAAATAATAATACTGTTTGAGGAGGAGTGTTATGGTGCAATTGTAGCGGTTTAACACGTTGGCATGTTATTATCTGCCGTTGCAGTTCCATACCAGTGTATACGGGTTTTGGGAGTGAAAAGTTAGAACGCCACCAGTGCATTAATGCAATGAAAAATAATATATACGTATATATTTTTTTTATTTTGTTTGAAATCACTCAAATAAGGAATCGTATGAAGAAGTCTTCTTTGCAGAATTTTTGGTAATTGTACTTATGTGTTAGTTCATATTTTGCGAATTTTTAGTCCATATGTATGTAGCTACATACAAAGCCACTTGTTAGTACATATTAATCCTAGTCCTGGTATAATGCATGACGTTTAAAACTCAACGTTAGATAGACCTGAATTCTCTAATTTTATTGTTGTACGTAACAGCTGTGCATCGGCGCACCGCAGCGATTTTTCTATCTGCTCCATTAGCAACACTGCTTCTTTAGTTCTGTCGCGCATTGCACGGCAGAATTATCTGCGCTGGACTCTACCAAGTCATACGTTTATTTTAACCACACACTTGCAAGATATTTCAAATTAAATGACATGGAAGTCAGTTACAGATATTACTCAGACTGTTTTTTTATTCGATGGATTGGTGGATTAGGAAGTAGGAATGGTAGAAATAATTTCGGGTGTAAGCCTAGATTTGTTGATGTCTTTGCATTTTAGACTAGAGCCTGTGTTTCAAGTACGAAACTGTGACTTGCCTAAATCTCATTCATTAAAATAAACGTTACTTGAATGAATAGGAATATATTAATTTAACTATATTTTTTTTCCCAACATCTTTCTAACGTATATTTTTGACAAGATAACGATGTATGATTTCCAAACACGTAACTAAAGAACAGAAAAAAGAGTTTATCAATTTATAAAAGTTGGCATGCCTGTCTAAAAGCGAGGAAGCAGAAAAAAACTAGTTTCTTTTCGGACGATAATGGAAGAGAGAAGAAAAAAGTGCAGCGAGTGAGTAGTTCAGTATTTTGCCACCAGGTTCCGCAGAGGCACGTCCGTGGCTAATCCTTGGAGCCTCGTTATTTTGTTTCGGCTAATCTGACGTCACGATAACGTCATTACGGAAACGTGACCCTGCGGTATCTACATTCTTGCTGGGCGAAGGCAAGTACCAACACAAATACTTGCTACTAATTGCGCAGGCCAGTCACGTCACCTGGCCTCGAGATTAAAAAGTTAAAAGAGGAAAAAGCAGACTGATATGTGGAGCTGGCTCGTTTAAACGTTTCAGTTTTTAGTTCCCCAACGTGAAAAGTCTCCACGGTGGACGTGCAGGGTGTCCGAAAAGTACATCCCTGTGTAGCACTGGCGTTCAGATAGCGAAGCCTGATGGGGCTACAGCCCCCTATGAAAAAATCAAAATTTTCAAATAAAAGCAATGAAGAATTCCGGAAGAAAACAGATTGGTAATAGACCCCACCTCTTAAAATGACCCTGGATTGCCATTTCTTAGAGCGAGAAGATCAAAATATACGATATATCTTACAGTGTACTACTGCCCCCTAGAAAGCAGCTTTGTACTATCCACCTTTACAATTCCAGACCTCCCGAAAAAAATCCTGCGCACTCCAGTGCTCTGTAGTATTTTGCCTACATTGCTTTCCGCATGTTAATTTAGTTTATTGCGTACAGATGGCGTTGACGTTCTTCTTAGTGAAAGTGAAAACTTTTCTAATTAATTTTACTGAACATTGAAATAAGTGAATCAAAATTACACTCTATGAATTACACAGTACTATTAAATTCGTTAACAAGTACAAGCTTCCCTATTATTCAGTCCTCGAGTAGAATTTTAGTGAAGCTATGAACATTAAAAAATGTCACTAATGCTGCAAAACAAATGTGTTCGTCTAAGGTTTCAGCAAATTCGAAAGAGGATACAAAACAACAATATTTGGAAAATGTTCCTATCTGGCTATTCGAAAACAACTGAGCTTAAACTGAAATAACATGATCAAATATTTGTACGTGAACGGATATATTCACGTGTGGTGGTAGCATTGAACTGAATATACCGATACTCTAATTCTAGTCGCGTCATTTCGTAAAGAAAATGTAATTCTTAAAAATATATACTTATGGTATGCATTCTCTTTTAGTTATAAGTGTATCTGAAAAATGCTTCTCAGCTTGTGTCGAAGAGTGAAATTTTAGTAATAATACCAGGTAATACTTTCCTCTAAAATGAGACTACTTTGGAAAATATCTGAAGCGATTTGAACATTTACATTTAACGTTGAAATCCAACTACCAAATTTTTTGCTTATCCTACCTCGCCTTGCAAGAATTATTATTAACTAGATTTTACAATTGAAGTACTTAATATCACTTACTTCAGTCGCATTTCACGACACCATTGATTTGAAGTAGGTAAAACATTAACAGTAAATTAATCAACAGATGCTGTAGTTCCCTTTGGAGTTGGGTTGGGGACGAGTCTTGTTCTGAGACCACATAACTCAGCCCTCAATTTCCTGAGCAGTGCTGCCATCACGCGGAGAGAAAGATAAATCCATTTTCAGTTCCGCGCTAAAGCGAGCAGTCGCGAGCAGCTGTTACATCTGACAGTTCCACTCCAACCTTGAACACGCACGCATTCGATGTATTTTGTCACGAGCATTCTGGGTTCATCTACTTACTGCAGCTCAACAAGGTTAAATTGATATTATTTTGGTGATTTTCATTGCGTAATAAATACAGTTCAGGAAAATTTATCAGTATTGCAATTTGAACACTGCTTGTGCTACATAGCTTTAAATATATTTTAAAAATTGTCAACATTATTACTATTAACAGTGGTACTCTGTTCAGTGGAGTGTGACTGTCACGCGGAAAACTGGGGATCTACTATCTGGGCGTGTTATAGCAGGTAGAACTGTTTCAGTTGATATCCATCCATCGGCTCTGTCGTTCACTCGTCCTCTCATCAACCCTTGAGGATAAAGGCGTCCGGAGCGTGGTGTTCATCACACCATCTTCACAAATGTGTAGAACCTTGTCTCCACAATCCTGTCGTGTCTTCCTGGAACAGTACAACACACACAGAACTTCACTTTCACATTATTGTTATTATTCGTATTACGTAACGGTTACAAACATTTTATTTGTAATGTAACATTGTTATCGGTTAAGTAAGGCTTTAGTAAAGATACACGAGTCCAGCTCCGGTTGATTTGACTTATTTTCGTCGCTTTTCTGCCACTTTTGGCTAATCGCGAAGATGAGGATGAGTGATGACATGATGAAATTGATGAAGAGACACAAAAAACAGCCATGTCCAGGCCGGGACTCGAACCCGGGACCTCTGGTGTGATAACCTATCCGCCACGGGGGCCGGCTAGGTCAAGCTTCTGGTTGTCAGTCTTGGAGTTCTGGCAAATGTCTGCGCAAGCAAAATTGGCCCGGTATTGGGCCAAAAAAAATATCACATAGCAGGGTGGATCGGAAAAATCATGTCGAATTTCAAAAACGAATAATGCTCAAAACTTGCAAAGTGTAATGAAACTTTGGCACAAGAAAATTTGAATGACCAAAATTACGATTTAACATTGGCCACCAAGTTTAGGGTGGGGGGGGATTTTTTGCTTTATTTACTTATTGTTTTTTTGTTTTTTTTAAAAAATTGTCCTGCGTATTGTCTTTAACTGAAATAGAATAACAGACAGGTTGACATAGTTGGAGTTTCAGAAAAAGTTTGCTTTTTGGTCATCACGCTTACAACCAACCCCCACCGAAAAAGCAAATTTCGAGCGAAAATATCAAAATCTTCCGCATATTCTTGTGTGGGATTGTCCAACAAAAATGGCAGAACATAATTTTGCTCCCAGTCGCACTGATTGATACGATTCAGATCCAGCCCGTTTCTTGACTGCTATAGAAGCCTTAAGACTTCCTCAATAGAGAAACAGAGATACTCAAGGACCGAAATGGATTCTGGGAGCTGTAATGCGAGAAGTCCTACCCACACCTCAGTCCGCAATCTCTCTGCATTTACCCAGAGCTCGCATTGTGGGAAAGGAAATTAAAGACCAGATATCCCTTCTCATGCAAGTCATAGCAAGAAGAGAACGTGCGAGCCAGAGATTGGAGCCTTTTTAGAAACGGCCCTTGGGGGGAGGGAGATTTCTACAGTTCATTCGTTGACGTCGTATCGATTGAGTGGGCTCGACGGGTCCTTAACACGTCGTCTTTTGTCAGAAGGTTGGTGTGAGCTCTACAAACGTTCTTTACCTGCTTGTCCGTAGAGTGTTGTATAAACGTGTGAGACATAGTTAATTAAAATTTAAAGGTGCCGGTTAACGTCACATCTCCAGATTTCCCTTACAATTTTGCTGAAATTTAAATGTTAAAAATGTTTAAGTTAAGCAATTTTCAACACATTCCAAACATATCAAAGCTAAGAATATTGTGTTCGTCCTTGCGATTAAGGCTCGGCTGGACCGTTGGCATGCAAATGGGCGAATTTTTTCAAATTTTCCTCTCCATTCGAAAAACTTCTTGGATATTTCAAAATATGAAACATTACATCAGCTTAGAATTCCTTCTAGAGCATTGACGTGAAATTTCGTGTAGTTTTCTTTCACTGTTTACTAGATATTATCAATTGTTTTGTGATTACATAAGTCTATTAAACTATTGATAATATCTAGACAACAATGAAAGAAAACTACATGAAAATTCACGTCAATGCTCTAGAAGGAATTCTAAGCTGATGTAATGTTTCATATTTTGAAATATCCAAGAAGTTTTTCGAATGGAGAGGAACATTTGGAAAAATTCGCCCATTTGCATGCGAAAGGTCCAGCCGAGGTATGGAAGTATGCAAGTAACTCGAATTGAAAGGGAGACACCATTTAGAGAAGCATATTACGTCACGAGAATGAATCCCTAATGAAAATTTGGCCATATTCTATGAAAACCAGTCCACGCTAATGCATTTCTATGCAGATTTTACTTTCATTTGTTGGTGACGGCATGGGGGAGGGGAGAGGCTGGAGTAGTTTGATATTGCGCCGAATTGCAGTAAAATCAAACGTATGTCGTAGATTCGAAGATGTCCCAATTCAGGAACTATGACGAAAGTTCCCAATTCAGGAACCGATATTTTCACATGGAATGTTCTTAACTCAGGAACCGTTGCCTCGGGAAGAGAGGTTAAAGGGGGAGAGGTAAGGTACCGGCTTTAAGAGCTTCTTATCGTTTCTGCATTTTACCCTGAAATTCTACGTACATATACACTATATCCATTTGCAGAAAAAGTATTGTGCTTTATGGGTGTTTCTCCTTTCCTCTAATATATTTTGATTATATTTCAGATCTTTTGCTTGTACCGGGTGGCCAGAATTAAAGTTACTCAACTCAGAGCCCTCTGTAGCCTGTTTGAGGCATCGTAGAACTCTGACATATGGTGAATTCACTATGCAGACCATGGGGAAGAGGATGGCGATAAGAAAAAATAGTTCAATTTTCCGCCACCAGGTTGAAATGTGGCGCTGTACTTCCATGATGGGTTGTAATAATAACGTAAACTGCTCCAATTGACTATGAATTTGCCTTTACCTTGCAATCTTGCAATAAACGAGAGATTATTTTCTCGCAATTTCCAGATACTAACAAATGTCATTCTAATTAATAACTCAGCTAAACCACTTTACGTGATTATTTGCACAACCCATCATGGAAGTACAGCGCCACATTTTAACCTGGTGGCGGAAAATTGAACTATTTTTTTTTTATCGCCATCCTCTTCCCCATGGTCTGCATAGTGGATTCACAAAATTTCCGAGTTCTACGATGCCTCAAACAGGCTACAGAGGGTTCTGAGTTGGGTAGCTTTAATTCTGGCCACCCGGTAGGTTAAGTTAGATGTTCGGTTAACAGTTACAAACGCCAATTCATCCTCTCCCGAGGCAATTAGCAGGACGTTTTGAGTTGGAAAGACATTTCACTGAAATATCCAACCGGTATAGACCAGTTTCAGAAATGGCACTGCTTTAACTGGAATTTCCATAGTTCCTGAATTGGGGAGTCCTGAATCGGGAATAAATCGTAGATTCGAACCCCACCACAGGCAGAAAGAAATTTGTTCATGTGAAGACTAGAGATGATGTGTTCACTCGAAACCGAGTATATAATCTGTCGAATCTAACTGTGGAGCAGCGAAACGAAAAGAAGTCTCTGCGCAAGTAGTGACGCGAGACGGCTCCATGAACACGAGAGAGGGAACGGGATTGCATGGAGGGGGAAAAGCGACTGTTGTTACAAGCCTTCCCAGCAGCGTGTACTCCTTCGCTCTGGCCACTCGATTTCCCTCGCTTCTCTGACGCTATGCGCATACTTGCTCCACAGTTAGCTGGGACAGAGTATAAGTATAGCTAAAAACAGTATAATAATGTCTAATTAACATTGCATGCTAATTTAGAATCACTGCAACTAACATTGAGAGAATTATTAAAGTTCATCGAATCAAATGTAACACGTGTTTCACAGGAGAAAAGAGATGTAGAAAATACATGAAAATCCCAGTAAATTAGAAGAAATTCAGATAAAGTAAACTCTGCTGGAAAAGCTTATGCACCTTTAAAGCACTCTCTCTTTCGATTACTATGATGCTATACGACTTACTTTTTTCAGGGTGTCTTCCAGTCTGGAAAACCTGGAAATTTTGGAAAAGTCAGGGAATTCTATTTTTTCTGCAAACGTCAAGGAAATGTCAGAGAAATTTATTTTCTTTCAGGAAAGTCAACATTTTTTGTAGTAGTGCACTAGAAGTAGGTTTTTGAACAAAGAAAGAAAGGACAAGCAAGAAATTAAAAAAATATTGTTGACAAACTGTACTCCATATTGAGTGTAACAGGCAGTTACAGTAAGAATTATATATTAATTTTGAATAATGTCTAGCCGGCCTGCGTGGCGGAGTGGTACAGGACAACGAAGTGTCGAAACTCCTCCACGGCACGGACCAAATTGAGAACAATGCTAAGTCATATATGCAGCACATCATCAACAAAGTTCAAGGACACACATATAGTCTTCCCTGATTTTAATTTTTTTCCTCCAACGAAACAAGGAGCAGTACAATTGTTGATAACTCAATACTAATTATTAGGGAACGGAAGTTTAGGTAAATAAATGTTTTTTTTCTGTGATAAGATAGAAACCCTCGTTTTTGTCAAAATTCTGATCATAGCCTTATATGTCAACACAGAAAATTTTATTTTACATAAAAACACATATTTTCCAGTTTTCCGTATGTAAATACATATTTTGCGAATTTTCATTTTAGATACATAAACTCGCTCATTGACTTCGGCTACCTCGAAATCCACGAAGGAAAAATGTTTATTCTCCGCACCTCTTTCATATCGAGAGTGCGAGGTTTGTTTTGTCTTTGAACACGCTTGCTGGCAGACTTCTGGCGCCTCGCCTACGATCCTATTGGGGGAAAAAATTACCCCTACTGGATCTAACGCACAAGTGCTAATGTCTAAATGTACAGATATGTTTGGGGAAAAACCAAGGTTTTCAAACTTTGTGCTAAATTGCACTTGTTTTTGGAAGGTGAGGAAGAGGAAGCTTTGGAAAACGTCAGCGTTCATTTCGTTCTTCAAATATGCAAAAATTGTTTATTGTGACGTGGAGCGATCTTTCTCACAATATAAGATGCTTTTTAGAAATAATCGTCAAAGATTTACAATGGAGAATTTGGAAAAAACAATGGTGATCCCCTGCAAATTTTCTAAAAAAATAGCTCACTAAGAGGTAAGCATTTAGAAACTGATTTCAGGTGTTAAAAATGCATGTAACATTTTGTTTGTTACCAGATGGTTTTTATTTTTGTCACATATTTTCCTGTTTTTATCACATATTTTCAACATTTATGACACATAAAAAATTAAATATTTCTGAGTTTCCTACTAATTATATATATTTCACAATGCCCAGAACAGTTTTCAGAGAAAATTGAGTATCTTCTTGAAAGAGCATTACGAAAAAAATCATCCTCAAACCAGGAATAAATGGCACTCAAATTTCTTAATAGTACTCTATACTTAATTTCGGACAAACAAAAATGTTGGGTTTATAACAAGATAGAATTATAATTCTGCAAATTGCAGTAATACAACCATGTAATTAACAAACTAATCTTTACAGTTTGTATGTAAGAATAAGTCAAATAATAATAATAAAAGGAGTGGTTAGCACATCACGCTACGACACCAAGGGTTCCGGGTTCGAATCCCGGCCTGCGCATGGATGATTGTGAGTGTACATTCATCAATTTCATCATATCATCACTCATCCCCAGCTTCGCAAATTATCCAAAAGTGGCACAAAAAGCGAAGTAAAATAAAGCCAATCAATCAATTGAATAACGTCTACAATTTTCATGTAGAAAAGTAACGTGGTTTCACTTTCTTGTTGCAATTTTTTGTGTTTTGTAGATAGTTATTAGGAATAATACTATGTTACTACATTTTATTATAATTATGTATTATTCAATAATTTATATTTCTTTTATGGAAAATAATTCTTTGTTAAACATTAGTCACTACATGACAAGTACCACGTGAAAACTCAATCTTGATTTGGTCTGGAAAATTTTGGTTCTTGGTCTGGAAAACCTGAAAAAGTCAGGTAATTTTGTTATTATGAAATTGTAGATACCCTGTTTTTTCTTTCATTGTCCGGTACAAGTACTATCTCTCCTGTTAACCATTTCACATGAATCGGAGTTCGTTTATTCTCCATTCGTTAACTCTTGTCAATTCTTCCTGCAACGGAAACCGCGAAAATCCTCCAGCACTTAAGCTAACCGCATGGAATTGCAAACGCGTTGTAAAAAAAAGAAGTATTGGCTCGCGGTAGAAAGGACGCGATGCTGGTTTGTCCGGAAAATGGTGAAAAATGAAACCACGAGCGAAACGAAAAAGAAGACGCCAGATAAGTTGGCCTTCCAACCTTTCGGCGTTGGGTGATTAATGATACATTGTACATTTCGTGACGAGGCTAACAACGCTACCGGAGTGTTGCATCTTCATCCCACGAGTGTCTCCACCAGTCATTAGTAAGCGCTCGGCATGACAGCGACAGGAAAGAGCGCTCTCTCGAAAACACTTTTTTCTTTTATATTTTGCATTTGCACGAAATTTTGCTACAAGTACGATACAGAGCATACGTACTATACTCTGTCTTTGGAATCTGTGAAGCAACGGAAGAGAAGAGGAGAAAGCGAGTTGGCGGAGCTATGCAGTGCACGCTGCTACAAATGGCTGGTAGCTGCACTCACGCGTTCATTATTTGAGCCCACTCGAGTGACTACTTGCGTCGAGACTTGCTTTCGTTCGTTTGCTCCTAAGATTCCAGGGAGGAGGAGCGTATATTCCAGGCTAGCTAGGCTATCTGCGAAGCCTGAAGCCTAGAAAGCAAAATACTGAAGATAAATCTCTTAGAAACTGTGCGAATTAAGCTGATTTGGAAAATAAGGTGATGACGATTCTGAAGTTGGCAACCTGAATTCTTAGGAGTTGGCAACTTGGATTCTTAGAAGTTGGCAGCCTGAATTCTTAGGAGTTGGCAACCTGGATTCATGGAGTTGGCAACCTGAATTCTTAGGAGTTGGCAACCTGAATTCTTAGAAGTTCGTAACCTGGATTCTTAGGAGTTCCTAACCTGAATTCTTAGGAGTTGGCAAGCTGGATTCTTAGGAGTTCGTAACCTGGATTCTTAGGAGTTGGCAACGTGGATTATTAGGAGTTGGCAACCTGGATTAGTAGGAGTTGGCAACCTGGATTAGTAGGAGTTGGCAACCTGGATTCTTAGGAGTTGGCAGCCTGGATTCTTAGGAGTTGGCAACTTGCATTCTTAGGAGTTGGCAACGTTGATTCTTAAGAGTTGGCAACGTGGATTCCTAGGAGTTGGCAACGTGGATTCTTAGGAGTTGGCAACGTGGATTCTTAGGAGTTGGCAACGTGGATTCTTAGGAGTTGGCAACCTGAATTCATAGGAGTTGGCAACGTGGATTCTTAGGAGTTGGCAACGTGGATTCTTAGGAGTTGGCAACCTGATTTCTTAGGAGTTGCCAACCAGAATTCTTAGGAGTTCGTAACCTGAATTCTTAGGAGTTGGCAAGCTGGATTCTTAGGAGTTGGAAACCTGAATTCTTAGGAGTTCGTAACCTGGATTCTTAGGGGTTGGCAACCTGAATTCTTAGGAGTTGCGAACCTGAATTCTTAGGAGTTCGTAACCTGAATTCTTAGTTGTTGGCAAGCTGGATTCTTAGGAGTTGGCAACCTGGATTCTTAGGAGTTGGCAACTTGAATTCTTAGGAGTTGGCAACGTGGATTCTTAGGAGTTGGCAACCTGAATCTTAGGAGTTCGTAACCTGGATTCTTAGGAGTTGGCAAGCTGGATTCTTAGGAGTTCGTAACCTGGATTCTTAGGAGTTGGCAACCTGGATTCTTAGGAGTTGGCAACTTGAATTCTTAGGAGTTCGTAACCTGGATTCTTAGGGGTTGGCAACCTGAATTCTTAGGAGTTGCCATCCTGAATTCTTAGGAGTTCGTAACCTGAATTCTTAGGAGTTGGCAAGCTGGTTTCTTAGGAGTTGGCAACCTGGATTCTTAGGAGCTGGCAACTTGAATTCTTAAGAGTTGGCAACGTGGATTCTTAGGAGTTGGCAACCTGAATTCTTAGGAGTTGGCAACCTGAATCTTAGGAGTTCGTAACCTGGATTCTTAGGAGTTGGCAAGCTGGATTCTTAGGAGTTGCAACCTGGATTCTTAGGAGTTGGCAACCTGGATTCTTAGGAGTTGGCAACCTGTATTCTTAGGAGTTGGCAACCTGAATTTTTATAAGTTTGCAACCTAACTACCGTTGGGATGGCATCGTGGCTTCCTTGAAGACCTCAAGAATGAGTCTAGTATTCTACCTTCCTCCATACCCTAGGACCAGGTGTCATAGTGAGCTGATCCAGGTCTTAGGCTCAGCATACGCCACTGCCAGGGACAGAGTGTACACCCATTTTAAGGAAGTTATCGCGATAAGATTAGAACAGACTGTCTTGGTATGGTCTCGAATGGAGTGAGCCGACCTTTGTGACTGAGTGGTTAAGACAGCGCGTTACGATGCCAGGAATTCCGGGTTCGAGTCCCGATCTGGGCATATGTATTCGTTGTGGGTGTTCATCAATTTCATCATCTCATCACTCATCCTCATCTTCGCGATTAGACAAAAGTGGAAGATGTGCTACGTAAAATAACCAAATTCAATCAAAGTTTCTGTTTTTTTTTTTTAACCCCTTACTGCATCACGTGCCATATATGGAACATACTATTTATTTCGATGCGGAACAACAGTGAATTATCGAACACGTCAAGTTTGTGTTTTGTCTGCTGGCCGAAGTGATGACGTATAACCAAGTAGTTTTTCTGCCCTTTGGTGTTTGTTTTGCGAGTTGAATTGAGCGGGAAGTAGTTGGCATGTGCTTTTTGTGGACGAGTGAGTTTACGTTGTAAAAAAAGTTATTTTGTCCGATGAAGTGAGTGCAATGTCGGTGAACAAAAAATATCATAATCAAGGAAAGTGCATGAAAAATATATGTTGCTTTTATCGTTTATATTCATCATTTTGTTGGTTTGTCTTGAAGTTATGTGAAAAAAACGGTATGTGCCACATGTGTCACGCCATGCGTTTACGGGTACTTTTGTCTTCTTGTGAAGAGTAAAAGTGAACAACTACTGCAGTATTTCTTCAATTCTATTACAGGAATGGATGCAAGGCTTTTTTATGGGTCGTCGTCAGTAGGTGTTAGGGAACTGCCTAACGGTAATGACAGTGAGGCGTCTGATTTATCTGACGACGAATCAGCACTTCGTTCACAAACTGTTTTGGCTCCAGACTCGGATGAAGATTCAGTTTCTCGTCCTACTGAAAGGATCGTGATACCAGATTCAGATGATGCACTAGATTCAGATGCAGATAATGTTCCTCTCTGCCTCATTCGCAACTCTCATGATAAAAGGTCTACATCATTAGGAAATTTAAAAAATTTGAAGTGGAGGCAAAGAAATATGGAAAAGTCCAAAGAAGAAGTAAAGTTCGAAGGACATCAGGATCTACCTGAAGAAATACAACAATTATCAACTCCTATTGATTATTTCAAGTATTTTTTTACATATGAGATACTTCAGTATGTAGTTGAACAATCCAATCTATACGCAACTCAATCTCGACCAACAAAACCTTTGTGTCTAACCATAAATGAACTTGAACAGTTTATTGGCATGACTCTCTATATGTCTGTGATTCAACTTCCAGCTGCTAGGCATTACTGGAGCGGGAGACTTGGTTATCAATGTGTAAGTGAAGTGATGGACTGTAATCGGTGGGAAGAAATCAAACGATTTATTCACTTTAACGACAATACGACGTTTGTTCCTGCGGGACATCCTGGCCATGACAAACTTCACAAAGTCAGACCACTTCTTGAACGGATACGAGAACGTCTAGTTCTCGTACCTCAAGAATTTTTGGCAGTGGATGAGCAAATCACTCCAACGAAGTGCAGGTCATCTATCAAACAATATAATACCAAGAAGCCTCACAAATGGGGTTATAAAGCATTTGTTCTCAGTGGTATTTCTGGATATAGTTACGATTTTGAAATATTTTCTGGGGCTCAAAGCAATGTTGTCCCTGCTGGTACACCAGATTTAGGTGCTAGTAGTAATGTTGTTGTTAGATTGTGTCAAAGTGTACCTCGTAATGTAAATTACAAAATATTCTTTGATAATTGGTTCACGAGTGTACCACTACAAGTTTATCTCAAGAAGGAAGGCATCCTATCACTAGGAACAGTGCGTGCAACTCGTATTCCATATTGCGATATTCCTACAGAATCTGAAACGAAGCGAGAAGGACGGGGATCCATGAAGGAAAAAGTGGCTATAGTGGATGATGTCGAACTTTCAATTGTGACGTGGTACGACAACAAAGTCGTAAATACCTTGTCGACATATGCAGGGAGCAGACCAACAGGGGAGAAACGGAGATATTTCAGAAAAGAGAAGACCTACAAGTTGGTTCCATGTCCATACTCTATCTCACTTTATAACAGTTATATGGGGGGTGTTGATCTTCTGGACTCAATGCTTCGATACTACAGGATAAATATTAGGTCCAAGAAGTGGTACCATAAAATAATGTTTCACACATTCGATTTAGTTTGCGTCAACAGTTGGCTTCTTTGGAGGAGAAAAACAGGAGACGTGATGCCCCTGGTGGACTTCAAATTGTCGGTAGCAGATGCTTTGTGCAAGAGTAACAAGTCCGTTTCAAGGAAACGTGGGAGACCCAGCAACGAAGTTGAGAAGCAGTTGAATGAGAAGAAGAAAAAAGGCAAAACAGTTGCTGTCCCAATTCTTGACGTTAGGCTGGATGGCATGGGTCACTTCCCAATTTGGATGGAAGAGAGACGACGATGCAAATTTCCTCAGTGTGTCAGCAAATCTTTTATTGTGTGCCAAAAATGTAAAGTCAACTTGTGTCTAAACAAAGACAGAAATTGTTTCTTCAGATTTCATACACGGTAGAATGCCCATAAGAAACAAGAACTCATTTCATTTATTTTTCGGCATCTAGAATGATGTAAGTGACTATGCAGGGATTTTTTGAAATTCAAATAAGTAATGGTCATTGTAAGCACTTTAGTCAGTGCAGTAGATATTTAGGAAAATATCAATTGTTAATTTTTTTTTTAGAAAGTGTCAAACAGAAATAGGTTGCAATATTACCCAAATATTATTCACAATTTCAAATTCAGAGTTGAAATAATTAGCATACAAACAACAGAGACTAATCAAAATATTATAAAGAATAATATTTACAAAACATGTTATTTTACAGAGTATGTAATCACAATTACAATGTAAAAATATGCAATAAAAATGAGGTTCAACTGAAATCACATTTATAAGAATTTTTTCTCAAACATTTCTGTTTAGAAATAAGTATTTGTGTATATTTCACATTATTGTTGCATTCCATTATTGCCATTTAATCTAGTACAATACAGCAATAATATAATAATAATGGATAACTGACAGATAAATGTAGACATTAGTGCATGATGTGACACATATGGCACAATTTATTTTATGTGTACCTGGATGAAAGTTTACCTTACTGCATGTTGTGCCATTTATGGCACGCACTTAATTCTCTATGGCATGAAGTGCAAAATTTAAAATTCAAGTTTTATGTTGTATTTTAAGTTCTTGTGAAACGTTTATCACAACAAATGTTTTTTTTTGCAATAAAACAAAAAAATCATGCAGTAAGGGGTTAAATAAATAATTTGGAGGCATTAAAAAGAACTAAACACCAGTCTCAAATCTGCATGTTTAGTATAAGTTATGATAATTTTCAATTTTCAAAATAATTAATGTATGTATTTATGTTTGTCCGGCATAACTCTCGATCGCCTGGAGCGATTTCAACCAAACTTGGTACATATATGACTTACAATCTTAGAAATACTCGTAAAAATGACATGTCAAAACAATCGAAAACGACCGATATTAGTGAGCAATCCATAGTTTTCAGGGTCACTAAGATGAATAGTGACACTCCGAATGCCGTTCAACTCCAACACACCCCTGGCATCCCTAGGGGTGGGGGTGGGAAGGGGTGACGTAAAAATGATCGAAAACGACCGATATTATTGTGGAATCCATAGTTTTCGGGGTCGCTAAGATGAATAGTGACACTCGTAATGCCGTTCAACTCCAATTTGATTTTACACTATAGTTACAATTCATTATTTTCCTGTCAAATAGAAGATTGGGATAAATAAATACCTTGGCAACGCCGGGTAATCAGCTAGTATTTAATAAATCAGGCCATGCTTTGATTTGAAACCATGAAACCGTTGGCCTCGAAATTCAGAAATTCACATAAAATTATCACGAAACTTGTGACTGAGGTCCAAATTATTGACATGGAATGACCCAGTAGAAGCTTGACCTTATCAAATGCCTTGCTTAAGTCAATATGATACAGCTACCTAATCCCTACAAGGGCCTCAACTATTGCACTAAAGGATGTCCCTTTTCATAGACACCCAAATGTCAACCTCTCTTCCACACCTAGTACACCCTGGAATGCATTTTGCATACTAAGGAGGCCCTGGCGTCTAGATTCACAACCAGTATAATCCTTTGTGTGGCTATAGTTGTGTCGTCCGTGTTAGTCCCTTCATTCATTACTTCTTATCACCAATCAACCCCCATTGTCAAGATTGACCAAAATTATCATAAATGAGCCGTTAAGCAAACTCAACCAAATCAAACATATTGTGTTGTGACAACGTCGTCGTCTTCTAATCAAGGTGTCCGGGGTTCCATACCCATTGAAGCCACATAGTTTTCCAGTTCCCACATTAAATAGTTGGTCCAGTCCTGATTAGCTCATTCTTGCATGAAGTGGAATTTTAAACTAAATTCAAATTAAAACATTATTTAATTAGAATTTTTTTGTTAATCGCAAACTTTGCTGTGAATATCCATCGTTCTCAAATATGAATTGAACCAGAGTTGTTGAAGGTCCACAAACCCGTAAATTCCAATGGGTTCTAGTAGAAGTTGAACGCGCCAGTGGCTGTTTGTGCCCTCGGGCGTTTAATATTCGCAATTCATTTGCACGTACTTATAACTAATTTGCACGGGTTTTAATTAATTTGCACGTACTTAGAACTAATTCGCACGTACTTAGAATTCATTTGCATGTACTTAGAGTACTTTACATTTATGTATTTGCATGTTTATAACTTTTTATGAATATATATTTATTTATTTTATGAAAAATATGTATATAGCAGGTAATTAGAGGTACTAAACGCTATGCATATGGTTTTATATTCATTACTGCAAAGTATGTAATGTATAAATCGATAATAATTAATGTTTATAATATTGAAAATAAGTTTTCTATGGTTTATGAACCGCTATGAACGGTGCTAATGGTACGATTGGGGACGGTCCCGGTACTCGAACCCGAGATATGTAATGTTATTAATTAGTACTATGTAATAATGTATGTTATTATTGTATGAAACACGGTGGTGCAACACGCTAGACAGAATACTGTCTCAGAATTTCGACTCCGCTTTGATGCCAGACAGAGAGAATGAATTAATATTCAGCGCAGGTAGAGGAGAAAGGAATTTTGGGGAAGCGCGTTCAAGGTCAAATGACGTCACAACGTCAGAACAAAGAAGGAATCTGATTGACCAATCAGAGAACGCGTCGGTAGATTTTCAGAACCGGTTTTTTCAAGGTTAACCAGTACGCAATAACAGGGGAAAGCTATGCAATACTGTAGGGCAGGGGAGGGATTCAACCAGACAACAAAGGATGTCTGAGAATGCGCAGCAAGGGTCAAATCTCTGAAGCTATGCGGTTTCCGCCGCCAATTAATATTCCGCTCAGGTTTGCCTCCAAGGCACAGGACGCTTTAGCGCAGGTTTTTTTTATCTGTACTATGAAGAAGGGAGAGCTATTAGGGACGGGGCCTACAGTTTTCACCATTTGCTTTTATCACGGGGTAACGAACCTAGGACCCTTTGATTATTGATTTAGGTAGTAAATGTATGTTACTGTGTGCTATTTAACTTAATTTTGAGTTTATTTTTTACCAATCTTTGACTTTATGTCAAACATTTTCACAGCTTATCCTTATTTTTACAAAAATAACACTATTTGTACTATTCAGGCAACATTTTTTATTAAATTTTGGACTCGCAAAGATATTTTTACAACTTTTTAACTTATTATTTTACAATTTTATGTTAATTTTTTACCAAAATAACACTATTTGTACTATTCAGGCAACACTTTTATTAAATTTTGGACTCACAAAGACATTTTTTTCAACGTTTAACTTATTATTTTACAACTTTATATTAATTTTTTACCAAAATAACACTATTTGTACTAATCAACAACATTTTTTATTAAATTTTAGACTCACAAAGACATTTTTTCAACTTTTAACTTATTATTTTACAACTTTAAGTTAATTTTTTACCAAAATAACACTATTTGTACTATTCAAGCAACATTTTTTATTAAATTTTGGACTCACAAAGACATTTTTTTCTACGTTTAACTTATTATTTTACAACTTTATATTAATTTTTTTACCAAAATAACACTATTTGTACTATTCAAGCAACATTTTTTATTAAATTTTGTATTTACAAAGAGATTTTTTTACAACTTTTTAACTTATTATTTACAAGTTTAGGCTTATTATTACCAAAATAATACAATTCAATCTGTTCAGGAAAGACTTTTAGTCGCATTTTCGACACACAAAGTGTGTGTTCTCAACTTCTATCTGTTTATTTTACAAGTTTAGGCTTATTATTACTCAAATAACACAATTCTATCTGTTCAGGAAAGATTTTTAGTTACATTTTCGACACACAAAGTGTGTGTTCTCAACTTTTATTTGTTTATTTTACAAGTTTAGCCTAATATTTACTCAAATAACACGATTTGAACGTGTTTTTTATTACATTTTGGACACACACACACACAAACATTCACAGACACACACACAGACACACCATCACACACACACCCACACACACACACACACATCCACACACACACACACGCACACACAGAGAGAGAAAGAGAGAGAGAGAGAGAGAGAGAGAGAGAGAGAGATTTTTTCCAAGTTTAGGTTTCTTTCCACTCAAATAACACAATTTAGATGTGTTTTGAATTATATTTTGGATGCAAAAGTATGTTTTGACAAGTTCTACCCTTTTATTTTACAAGTTTAGGATTTTTATTACTCAAATAACACAATTTAATCCAGTCAGGAAGGATTTGTTATTATATTTTGGATGCACAAAGAGATGTTTTCAACTTTTTTACTGATTTTTGCAGGGTATGTATTAATTTGTATTTATTTTGTTTCGTATCATATATACATTTACAAATTTTTAATTTAGAGTTTAGTATTTATTTAATTTTTTTTCAAAAACACTAAAGAGAAAGTACTTTTAGCTAAAATGTAAGCCACAGAATATATTATTATTATTATTATTATTATTATTATTATTAGGGTTTACTGATTTCCACTATGCTATTTTTGGTTCTGTATTTCTATATGTATTTATTTAGGTCAGGTACCGCCTGCTACGTAGGAAAGTTTGTTTATTTTAGAGTTTGCTGAGTATTTTGTTACTTTTATACTAGGTAAAGTTTTCTAAATATATCAGGAAGGGCTCCATCCATATACTTTTGTTTTTGCTGTTTGGAGATGATGTGATCAGCATCACTCTCCATCTGCTTTTTATTTTATGTACCCAATATTATTTTGAGGCTTAGTGAATTCTAGAGCCTATTTATGCAGGAGAGAGGGCTTGAAAATTTTCATTTCAGATAACCCACAACTATTTGTCAGTGTATTTTAAAGGATATTTTATATTTATTATGTGCTACTAGAATATCAAAGCTTGCTTAATTTTTATGTCTGTAACGCTGTTATTGTATTTCTAGCTAAGCCTTACTGGATAAAGTACACGAAATGTTTATCATTTCGACTATTTACTTTTATACGAGGCCAAATTTTTAGTGTAACGAAAATTATTGTGTGTCTATAAAGACTGAAATCCCTTTACCGAGGGGTCCACAACTGGACGTTTACCAACATTGTTTTTTTTTTAAAAAAAATATATATAACCATTTATCAATATATTCTCAATTCACAGGACAAGACGAAGTTCACAGACGACTGACTATATGGACCATAGGTCCACTTCCTAAACTTTTTTTCTATGCTAGAAGAATAATTTAGTCTTATAGCCTTTTTCAAGGTATTTTTGAAGTATTACTGGTGTTTTGGGTGCATCAACACTTGGGTTATTTCCATTTGGTTTATTATACGAGGCTACAATCACTATCTGAACACTGAAATCCTCAGATTGAAACTAAAAGCTTAGGCTGTAACTAGGGACTTAGTATGTATATCGACAATTTATAGGACAACACGAACCTTACAAAGGATTGTAGGTGACGTAGGACCAGACACCAGAGCTTTGTTAATCTTCAAGAAGCATTTACAGCTAATATTACGAGGAAATGAGGTTGATTTTTACTGTTTCACAAGGAGGCTATTTTTTACACAACCAATATTTGCTTTTTCAAGTAACTACATGTACCAGAAGTACTTACAGGCCAACTCTAACTAGACTTCGACTTATTCTATATCAGGTGCTAAATTTATAAAGAACTATGATTGTGTATATTTCTGAGGAAGTACGCAAAAGCAGATTACCCGATTAAAGTATCTGAAAAACAGATTTTTCTATGTAAGTATATTTTTATTGACTGGATTATTTAACAGATCAAACAGGAGGACTGCAAAATTCATTAAATGTAGTTCTATAGTATAGGTGGTTTCAGAGATATAAAAAAACAAATATAAGATTTCGCTTTTTTTTGCTTCTGAGGCTAATCGCGACGCTAAGGGTAAATGGCGAGGAAATGTAACGGAGGAGAAACAGTCCTAAAAGTTATGGGCTGCATGTAAGTTAATACCACAGAGATATTACAGTAGGTGTAGGTTCTACCACCAGAACTTTTCTATCATAATAATAATGGTTATGCTGTACTGTTAGCTAAAGATGGTGATATTTGAGAAACTTAAAAGCTTATTTGCAAAATTTTAAGATAAATAATAATCTGTTAGACTGTAAACATATTTTATATCCATTCTGCGCAAGATCCGATGACAAAATTTAAAAATTGTTATCGTCCAGACAGGGACTCGAACCCTGGACAGATAGGTTAAAAGCCTAACGCTATACCAACTAAGCTATCTGGGCACAAGGTATTCTTTTTTTGAAAAGTTAGTTATTTTAAGAAATATATTGAAACACTTGAGAACACTTTTGGTCTGGTTCGACAGACAAGGAGACAACATTTCTAAATTTTTACAGACTGGGTGTATTTTTCCACTATAGAGGCCTTCACTATATGCAATTCGAAACGCTAAAGTTCAGCTAGCTTCCAAAATTGAGGCAAAGATTGTGTTTGACGAGATTAACAAGTTACAATTATATCCAGTTACGGACAAATAAAGCTAAAACTCTCAGATTTACTGTACTAGCCAAGTTTTAGTAACATTTTCTTCACTTTAGTACAAATACCAAAGAAATAGGTATATTTTATTTATAATTTGACAAAATGTACTAGTATTTAATTCACAAAGTTAGGTAAAAACAGTATTTTTTAAAAAATATTGTTACCGCCTTCAAATTTTATGTTATTTAGCCACTAACAACTGGTTTACACTGTTTGGCATCCTTTAAATAGGAAAATAAGGAATTATTTGTTTAGTATTTTTACTACTTTATATTTATTTAAGAAAACAATTCTACAGTTTAACTTAATTTTTAACAAATTGTTACTAATTTATATATCAAAGTTATGTTATTTAGAGTGTATGAAGGCGTATAAAGTTAATATTTGCACTTATCAGCGCAACTAACAATTATATTTTACACACAAAAGATAATGTTTACAGTTAAATTACTTGAATCAGAGAATAATATTTTACAGTAATTGATTCATTCAGCACTAGTCAGTACTTTTATGCATCAGAAAGTTTTCTTAATTTTCTATTATGCATGCTATTTTGTGCTATTCTTAAAATGTATTTCTAAGGCAAACTGGTTTAATTTTCTGCTTATAATGGAAAGTTGACATAGTTTTCGCACAATGCTTTGTACATTTGTTATATTCACTACTTACAATTCAAATATTATGCTTATTTAATGTATAACTAACTAACTCTCTAGCCTTCTTAAACCCGAAGGTTCATGGCTGCAGCAACATATGCCTCTCATCTGTTCCTGTCCTAAGCAAGATCTATATACTCCTTTCCATCCCTACCAATTTCCTTTAGGTCCATCTCTACATTATCCCTACATTTTGTTTTGGTCTTCCTATTGGTCTTTTACCATCAGGTTTCCCAACAAGAATCCTGTATATTTTTTCCTCTCCCATTTGTACCACATGATCTACACATCTAAGTCTTCTTGATTTAATCATTCTAATAATATCTGGACATGAATACAAATTATGTACTTCCAAATTATGTAACCTTCTCCACTCATCTGTCTCCTCATTTGTTTTAGGTCCAAATATTTTCCTAAGGATTTTATTTTCAAATACTCTCAATTTATGTTCCTTTTTCAATGTAAGGGACCAAGTTTATTTACTGTATTTAACTTTTATTTTTTGTAATTAACAAAAATTAAAAGCTTATACTGTAGTTATTATATCTTTTTCTATCAGCTTATTTTGAAATTAATATTATTAGGTATAGTCTTTGATTTATAACTATATTGCTTTTTTTATCAATTTATCTAAGAGTACACGCAGACAAACACATGTGTACACACGTTTATGTAAATAGATATGCCTTTTTTCAATATTTTAGTATGAAGATTGCACTTTAGTTATTTAAGCAAGGGTAGGAAAGGTAGGATTTCTGAGAATTTGTTGCAGGATTTTGTTGTCCAAGTATAGATGAGAACTGAGCTGGGAGACTGTTTTGAACCTTTTCATGGTAGTTTGCATGTGAACTGTATGCAAATTGAGCACTATTGACTGTGCATGCTTCTAAGTTTTGCTGTTATTTTACATCAAGTCTGTGAGACTGTAGTCAGTTTTCCCTTTTCAAGTAGTTTTTATTGATTGTATTTGTATATGGTTTTGGGACTTAGCAGTTTTATGTTATGAGTCAGTTTGTTGTAGAATATTTTTACATGATTGTTTTGAGATATTGAGTGTCTGCTGTTTTACTTGTAATTATTTTCCTTCTTGTGTTGTGTATTTGACTATATTTTGTCCAAGTTCGTATTATTTAGAATAATTGTTATTGACTTGTAGATGTAGGGAGTAATAATCCTTTGCAAGATGCCCTATACTTTAGTCTGAATATTATTCTTAGTGTTCACTTTTGAAGCCTTAGTATTCTGGTAGTATTATTAATGTAGAGGTAAATTAGGCTGAAACGTAGGCATTTTTTCTGATAAATTATACTCACTTAGTTGTTTCAGCAGGTAGAAGTTGCATGATGGTTTACTGCTGATGATGTTAATTTGCTCTTCTTATGTACTACGTATGATGTAGCTTACTTGAGTAACTGGAATTTTCTACTTAAAAAAGGATTGCTTGTCTATTTTATTCCTATGTTGTTGAGTTTGTCCATAAGCAAGCCATGTTTTTACTCTATTCTATGCCTTGGAAGAATCTAGATATATTGTGTTTGCAGTTTTATGTTTCTCTAAGGTTTCAGCTATGTAGTTTTTTAAACTGTGCTATGGCTTAACTATTGATTCCTTTTTCTGGATGCCATGTTGGTTCTGTGTATTTCTTTTGCTGCTTGAATTTGACTTAGGTTGTTTGCTTTTTTTCTTAGATCTTTATTTGTTCAGTAATTTTTAATTTTTTAATATTCTTTTACATAAAAAATTCAAAGTACATTGTTAAAGTCAAAGTGTGTTAAAAATCAATTTTTCAAAGTTAAAGTTTTAAAAATACAATTTTCTAAAATTAAAAGTTATAATAGTATATTTTTGTTAGTAGAAGTTTTTATACTAGGGCAAATTATTTTGTTGTTAATGTAAAATTTGTTAGTTAATGTAAAATTAAAGTAATTAAAAATCAATTTTTCAAAGTTAAAGTTTTAAAAATACAATTTTCTAAAATTAAAAGTTATAATAGTACATTTTTGTTAGTAGAAGATTTTATATTAGAGTAAATTCTTTTGTTGTTAAAGTAAAATATGTTAGTTAATGTAAAATTAAAGTAATTAAAATTCAAAAAATTAAAAATTACTGAACAAATAAAGATCTAAGAAAAAAAGCAAACAACCTAAGTCAAATTCAAGCAGCAAAAGAAATACACAGAACCAACATGGCATCCAGAAAAAGGAATCAATAGTTAAGCCATAGCACAGTTTAAAAAACTACATAGCTGAAACCTTAGAGAAACATAAAACTGCAAACACAATATATCTAGATTCTTCCAAGGCATAGAATAGAGTAAAAACATGGCTTGCTTATGGACAAACTCAACAACATAGGAATAAAATAGACAAGCAATCCTTTTTTAAGTAGAAAATTCCAGTTACTCAAGTAAGCTACATCATACGTAGTACATAAGAAGAGCAAATTAACATCATCAGCAGTAAACCATCATGCAACTTCTACCTGCTGAAACAACTAAGTGAGTATAATTTATCAGAAAAAATGCCTACGTTTCAGCCTAATTTACCTCTACATTAATAATACTACCAGAATACTAAGGCTTCAAAAGTGAACACTAAGAATAATATTCAGACTAAAGTATAGGGCATCTTGCAAAGGATTATTACTCCCTACATCTACAAGTCAATAACAATTATTCTAAATAATACGAACTTGGACAAAATATAGTCAAATACACAACACAAGAAGGAAAATAATTACAAGTAAAACAGCAGACACTCAATATCTCAAAACAATCATGTAAAAATATTCTACAACAAACTGACTCATAACATAAAACTGCTAAGTCCCAAAACCATATACAAATACAATCAATAAAAACTACTTGAAAAGGGAAAACTGACTACAGTCTCACAGACTTGATGTAAAATAACAGCAAAACTTAGAAGCATGCACAGTCAATAGTGCTCAATTTGCATACAGTTCACATGCAAACTACCATGAAAAGGTTCAAAACAGTCTCCCAGCTCAGTTCTCATCTCTACTTGGACAACAAAATCCTGCAACAAATTCTCAGAAATCCTACCTTTCCTACCCTTGCTTAAATAACTAAAGTGCAATCTTCATACTAAAATATTGAAAAAAGGCATATCTATTTACATAAACTTGTGTACACATGTGTTTGTCTGCGTGTACTCTTAGATAAATTGATAAAAAAAGCAATATAGTTATAAATCAAAGACTATACCTAATAATATTAATTTCAAAATAAGCTGATAGAAAAAGATATAATAACTACAGTATAAGCTTTTAATTTTTGTTAATTACAAAAAATAAAAGTTAAATACAGTAAATAAACTTGGTCCCTTACATTGAAAAAGGAACATAAATTGAGAGTATTTGAAAATAAAATCCTTAGGAAAATATTTGGACCTAAAACAAATGAGGAGACAGATGAGTGGAGAAGGTTACATAATTTGGAAGTACATAATTTGTATTCATGTCCAGATATTATTAGAATGATTAAATCAAGAAGACTTAGATGTGTAGATCATGTGGTACAAATGGGAGAGGAAAAAATATACAGGATTCTTGTTGGGAAACCTGATGGTAAAAGACCAATAGGAAGACCAAAACAAAATGTAGGGATAATGTAGAGATGGACCTAAAGGAAATTGGTAGGGATGGAAAGGAGTATATAGATCTTGCTTAGGACAGGAACAGATGAGAGGCATATGTTGCTGCAGCCATGAACCTTCGGGTTTAAGAAGGCTAGAGAGTTAGTTAGTTATACATTAAATAAGCATAATATTTGAATTGTAAGTAGTGAATATAACAAATGTACAAAGCATTGTGCGAAAACTATGTCAACTTTCCATTATAAGCAGAAAATTAAACCAGTTTGCCTTAGAAATACATTTTAAGAATAGCACAAAATAGCATGCATAATAGAAAATTAAGAAAACTTTCTGATGCATAAAAGTACTGACTAGTGCTGAATGAATCAATTACTGTAAAATATTATTCTCTGATTCAAGTAATTTAACTGTAAACATTATCTTTTGTGTGTAAAATATAATTGTTAGTTGCGCTGATAAGTGCAAATATTAACTTTATACGCCTTCATACACTCTAAATAACATAACTTTGATATATAAATTAGTAACAATTTGTTAAAAATTAAGTTAAACTGTAGAATTGTTTTCTTAAATAAATATAAAGTAGTAAAAATACTAAACAAATAATTCCTTATTTTCCTATTTAAAGGATGCCAAACAGTGTAAACCAGTTGTTAGTGGCTAAATAACATAAAATTTGAAGGCGGTAACAATATTTTTTATAAAGTACTGTTTTTACCTAACTTTGTGAATTAAATACTAGTACATTTTGTCAAATTATAAATAAAATATACCTATTTCTTTGGTATTTGTACTAAAGTGAAGAAAATGTTACTAAAACTTGGCTAGTACAGTAAATCTGAGAGTTTTAGCTTTATTTGTCCGTAACTGAATATAATTGTAACTTGTTAATCTCGTCAAACACAATCTTTGCCTCAATTTTGGAAGCTAGCTGAACTTTAGCGTTTCGAATTGCATATAGTGAAGGCCTCTATAGTGGAAAAATACACCCAGTCTGTAAAAATTTAGAAATGTTGTCTCCTTGTCTGTCGAACCAGACCAAAAGTGTTCTCAAGTGTTTCAATATATTTCTTAAAATAACTAACTTTTCAAAAAAAGAATACCTTGTGCCCAGATAGCTTAGTTGGTATAGCGTTAGGCTTTTAACCTATCTGTCCAGGGTTCGAGTCCCTGTCTGGACGATAACAATTTTTAAATTTTGTCATCGGATCTTGCGCAGAATGGATATAAAATATGTTTACAGTCTAACAGATTATTATTTATCTTAAAATTTTGCAAATAAGCTTTTAAGTTTCTCAAATATCACCATCTTTAGCTAACAGTACAGCATAACCATTATTATTATGATAGAAAAGTTCTGGTGGTAGAACCTACACCTACTGTAATATCTCTGTGGTATTAACTTACATGCAGCCCATAACTTTTAGGACTGTTTCTCCTCCGTTACATTTCCTCGCCATTTACCCTTAGCGTCGCGATTAGCCTCAGAAGCAAAAAAAAGCGAAATCTTATATTTGTTTTTTTATATCTCTGAAACCACCTATACTATAGAACTACATTTAATGAATTTTGCAGTCCTCCTGTTTGATCTGTTAAATAATCCAGTCAATAAAAATATACTTACATAGAAAAATCTGTTTTTCAGATACTTTAATCGGGTAATCTGCTTTTGCGTACTTCCTCAGAAATATACACAATCATAGTTCTTTATAAATTTAGCACCTGATATAGAATAAGTCGAAGTCTAGTTAGAGTTGGCCTGTAAGTACTTCTGGTACATGTAGTTACTTGAAAAAGCAAATATTGGTTGTGTAAAAAATAGCCTCCTTGTGAAACAGTAAAAATCAACCTCATTTCCTCGTAATATTAGCTGTAAATGCTTCTTGAAGATTAACAAAGCTCTGGTGTCTGGTCCTACGTCACCTACAATCCTTTGTAAGGTTCGTGTTGTCCTATAAATTGTCGATATACATACTAAGTCCCTAGTTACAGCCTAAGCTTTTAGTTTCAATCTGAGGATTTCAGTGTTCAGATAGTGATTGTAGCCTCGTATAATAAACCAAATGGAAATAACCCAAGTGTTGATGCACCCAAAACACCAGTAATACTTCAAAAATACCTTGAAAAAGGCTATAAGGCTAAATTATTCTTCTAGCATAGAAAAAAAGTTTAGGAAGTGGACCTATGGTCCATATAGTCAGTCGTCTGTGAACTTCGTCTTGTCCTGTGAATTGAGAATATATTGATAAATGGTTATATATATTTTTTTTAAAAAAAAAACAATGTTGGTAAACGTCCAGTTGTGGACCCCTCGGTAAAGGGATT